>NC_091993.1:3114819-3197319 GCF_044704955.1 Pristiophorus japonicus
TCTCCTAATCAGGCAAAAATGTTAGCAGCGACTGGTGAAACCTGGGCTCAGCCCTGATAGGTCGTAACATAATACTGTTTTGCTTATGGTCATAGTAAAAAGACCCATCGGCTAGGTACCTGTTAATTGCCTTATTAATTGTGATGGAGGTATTTGGGGGTGTTAAATTCATTTATGTAGATGTAATTTATCTAGATTTTCAAAAGGTCGTCGATAAGATAACCAATAATAGACTGATGAACAAGGTCAGAGAATGCCGAGTCAGGGGACAAGTAGCAGAATGGATAGCTAGCTGGCTTCAAGATAGAAAACAGAGATTAGGAGTAAAGGGAAGCTATTCACTGTGGCAGAAGGTGTTCCACAAGGAGCAGTGCTGGGACCACTTTTGTTCACAATTTATATTAACAATTTAGACTTTGGAATCAAAAACACAATTTCTAAATTTGCGGATGACACCAAATTGAGGGTGATAGTCAATACTGAGGAGGACTGCAGGAAGACATTAATAAATTGCAGATTGGGCATATAATTGACAAATGAGTCCAACACAGATAAATGTGAGGTATTATATTTGGTAAGAAAAATAGGGAGTTTACTTATTACTTGGAAAATAAGAATCTAAATGGGGTGGAAGAGCAAAGGGATCGAGGGGTACAAATACACAAATCACTAAAAGTTGGGACACAGGTTAACAAGGCCGTAAAAAAGGCAAACCAAGTACTAGGGTTTATTTCTAGAGGCATAGAATTGAAAAGTAGTGAAGTTATGCTAAATTGTACTAAACTTTGGTTAAAACACACTTGGAGTATTGTGTGCAATTCTGGTCGCCATATAATAAAAAGGATATAGAGACACTGGAGCGGGTGCAGAAAAGATTTACAAGGATGATACCAGAAAAGCAAGGATATACCTATCAGGAAAGGATGAACAGACTAGGTCGCTTTTGTTATGTATGTAAACTTTACTAGTGTGTAAGACTTGCCACCAGGGGGCGCACCTGTTGGAGACCCAAGGGTCACCTGCACACCCCAGGCAAGCAGGTATAAAAGGCAGTCTACCATGCTGCTTCCTCACTCTGCAGTTACATTAAAGAGACCAAGGTCACAATAGTTTGAGCTTACAATATCCAGTCCTGTGGAGTTATTCTGAACATAACAATTGCCGACGAATAACAGATCACGAACTTTCATGCGGTTATGGCTGCCATTGGTATTCTTGAGAGATTTGTTGAGTGTGATGATTGGAAAGCCTTCTTGGGGCATCTTGACCAGTATTGGTGGCCAACGAGCTGGATAAGGACAGTAACGCGATCAAGCGCAGGGCGATTCTCCTCACCGTTTGTGGGTCCACGATATACGGCCTCATCAAAAATCTGCTAGCACTGATGAAACCAATGGACAAGACATATACAGAGTTGTGCACGCTGGTTCGGGAACACCTCAAGCCGAAGGAGAGTATCTTAATGGCCAGGTATTGCTTTTATACACACCATCACTCCGAGGGCCAGGACGTGGCGAGCTATGTCGCCGACCTAAGACGGGACCGTGCAAATTTGCTGGATTTTTGAGGGAAATGTTGCGGGACTTTTTCGTGCTTGGAATCGGCCACGAGGTCATTCTTTGCAAACTGCTGTCTGCCGAATCCCTAGATCTGAGCAAGGCCATCACGATAGCCCAAGCTTTCATGTCCACGAACGATAACACTAAACAGATATCATTGCAGCATCGAAGCTCACCGGCAAATATTTTGCATAAAATAATGCCTTCAACAGGCAGAACTGTACCTGGCAGGGCCTACACGCCTGCAGAAGCTAGACCTAGGATGACTCAGAGCCCGCCGTGGGGCGTGAATGTGAATCCATTAGCACCATGTTGGTGCTGTGGGGGTAATCATCGGGCCTATCAATGTTGATTCAAGCACTACGCGTGCAAGGGCTGTGGAACAATGGGGCACCTCCAGCGAATGTGCAGATGTGCTGCGACTCACCACGTGGCAGGGTCGGCAGAAGATGACCGATCCGGCGTGGATCACGCTGAGCGAGTGAGAGAGGCAACTCAACCCGAGTCTGAAGAGGAAGTGTATGGGGTACACACCTTCACCACCAAAAACCCTCTCATAATGTTGAAAGTCAAATTAAACGGCATTCCAGTTTCAATGGAATTGGACACGGGGGCGAGTCAGTCAATTATGAGCCAAAAGGCTTTTGCGAAACTATGGGGCAACAAGCACAAAGGCCAAAACTAAGCCCGAATCACACAAAGCTGCACACTTACACCAAAGAGCTCATATCAGTCATTGGCAATGCGGCAGTGAAGGTATCGTAATATGGAACTGTGCATGATTTATCACCATGGATTGTACCAGGCGATGGCCCAACGCTGTTCGGCAGAAGCTGGCTAGGAAAGATCATATGGAACTGGTACGTCATCAAAGCACTATCTTCAGTGGATGACACCTCGTGCACCCAAGTACTTAACAAATTCCCGTCATTATTTGAGCCAGGCATCGGCAACTTCACAGGCGCCAAAGTGCAGATCCATCTAGTCCCTGATGCAGGGCCCGTTCATCACAAGGCCCGAGCGGTTCCATACATGATGTGAGAGAAAGTCGAGATCGAGCTGGACAGACTTCAATGAGAGGGAATCATATCGCCAGTCGAGTTCAATGAGTGGGTCAGTCCAAATTTTCCGGTGTTGAAAAGCGATGGGATGGTCAGAATCTGTGGGGACTACAAGGTAACAATCAACCGAGTCTCATTACAGGACCAGTACCCACTACCCAAAGCGGATAACCTGTTCGCAACGCTAGCAGGGGGGAAGTCATTCACCAAGCTGGATCTAACCTCAGCTTACATGACACAGGAGCTGGCTGAAACTTCGAAAAAATTGCTGTGCATCAACACGCACAAAGGACTGTTCATATACCACAGATGTCCTTTTGGGACTCACTCGGCTGCAGCCATCTTCCAGAGGAACATGGAGAGTCTGCTGAAATCGGTTCCGCGCACCGTGGTGTTTCAAGACAACATCCTGATCACTGGTTGCAACACCACCGAACACTTGCACAACCTGGAAGAGGTTCTAAAGCGACTGGACAGAGTGGGACTCAGGCTGAAACGCTCCTGGTGCCAGAGGTCGAATTTTTGGGGAGAAAGATTGCGGTGGGTGGCATCAGACCCACGAACTCCAAGACGGAGGCCATCAAGAATGCACCCAGACCACAGAATGTGACAGAGCTGCGTTCGTTCCTGGGACTCCTCAACTATTTTGGTAACTTTCTACCGGGGTTGAGCACTTTGCTGGAACCCTTGAATTTATTGCTACGCAAAGGTGACGACTGGGTTTGGGGTAAATCTCAAGACAGCCTTTAATAAGGCCAGAAACCTGCTATGTTCTAACAAGTTACTTGTATTGTATGACCATGTAAATGTTTAGTACTAGCTTGTGATGCATCTTCATACGGGGTCGGTTGTGTGTTACAGCAAGACAATGTGCCAAGCAAACTGCAACCGGTTGCATATGCATCCAGAAGTTTATCCAAGGTTGAAACAGCCTGCAGTATGGTTGAGAAAGAAACATTAGCATGCGTATACGGGGTTAAGAAAATGAACCAATACCTATTTGGACTCCGGTTCGAGCTTGAAACTGACCACAAACCGCTCATTTCGCTGTTCTCAGAAAACAAAGGTATTAACACCGATGCTTCGTCCCGCGTCCAAAGATGGGCACTAACATTATCTGCGTATAATTATGTAATCCACCACAGACCAGGCACTGAGAACTGTGCTGATGCCCTCAGTCGGCTACCATTGTCCACCACCGGGGTGGAAATGCCGCAACCCGCAGACTTGCTTCTTGTAATGGATGTTTTTGAAAATGAGGGGTCACCTGTCATGGCTCACCAGATCAGGACCTGGACCAGCCAGGACCCTGTGCTATCACTAGTAAAAAGTTGCGTCCTTAATGGGAGCTGGCCAGCTGTTCCTGGGGAAATGCAAGATGAAATTAAGCCGTTTTACCGACACAAGGATAAAATGTCCATCCATGTGGATTGTCTCCTATGGGAGAATCTCGTGGTTTTGCCAAAAAAAGACAGGGAATCGTTTATACGCAACCTAAACAGTACTCACCCAGGCATAGTCATGATGAAGGCTATCGCCAGATCGCACATTTGGTGGCCCAGGATTGACTCAGAATTGGAGTCATGCTTACACAAATGTAACACTTGCTCACAGTTGAGCAATGCACCAAGGGAGGCCCCACTGAGTCCGTGGTCATGGCCCTCCAAACAGTGGTCCAGGGTCCACGTAGATTTTGCTGGCCCCTTTCTAGGAAAGATGTTCCTAGTAGCAGTGGATGCTTACTCTAAATGGATTGAATGTATAATAATGTCGTCATGTACGTCACTGCCACCATTGAAAGCCTCCGGGCCATGTTCGCCACCCATGGTTTGCCGGACCTTGTTAATGACAATGGACCATGTTTCACCAGCTCGGAATTCAACGAGTTCATGACCCGCAATGGCATCAAGCATGTCAGGTCTGTCCCATTTAAGCCCGCATCCAATGGCCAAGGGGAACGGGCAATCCAAACTATCGAACGGTTCCCTGCAGACCCGGTTATCTCCGGTTCTGCTCAGCTACCGGATGTGACCCCACTCACTCACCGGGGTTCCCCCGGCAGAATTGTTAATGAAGAGAGCACTCAAAACCAGGCTCTTCCTCGTCCACCCGGGTCTCAAAGATCATGTAGAAACCCGGCGTCACCGGCATAATGTGTACCACGATCGCCGGCTGTATCGCTTGACATTGAGGTTAATGACCCTGTGTTTGTTCTTAATTACGGTCATGGTCCCAAATAGGTTGCTGGCACTGTTTTAACCAAGGAGGGGAATAGAGTGTTTGTTATCAAACTTTTGAATGGACAAACGTGCAGAAAGCATTTGGATCAGATCAAACTGCGATTCACTGACAACCAAGAATAGTTCGAAGAGGACATTACCATCATTGATCCACCAATACACACCCAACCAGCAACCGACCTCGCTGTCAACCACGAGGATGAACCCATCACGCCCGACAGTCCAATCAGACCAGCCATGCTGCAGTGCAGCAATTATCCAACCAACTCACCCAGGCCAGGACTTGAACTCAGGCGATCAACCCGGGAATGTAGAGCCTCAGATCGCCTCAACTTGTAAATAACTTGTATCCAAGACTTTGGGGGTGGGGGGGTGGGGGAGTGATGTTATGTACGTAAACTTTACTAGTGTGTAAGACTTGCCACCAGGGGGCGCGCCTGTTGGAGACCCAAGGGTCACCTGCACACCCTGGGCAAGCAGGTATAAAAGGCAGTCTACCATGCTGCTTCCTCACTCTGGAGTTACATTAAAGAGACCAAGGTCACAACAGTTTGAACTTACAGTATACAGTCTCGTGAAGTTTTTCTGAACATAACAACTTTTTTCTTGAAAAGAGAAGGCTGGGGGAGTGACCTAATAGAGGTCTTTAAAATGATGAAAGGTTTTGATAGGGTGGATACAGAGAGAGTGTTTCCACTTGTGGGGAAGAGCATAACTAGAAGCCATCAATATAAAATAGTCGCCAAGAAATCAAATAGAGAATTCAGAAGAAACTTCTTTACCCAAAGAGCAGTGAGAATGTGATGAGTGGTGAATGGTGAAATTCAGTCCATAGGTGTGAGCTTCTGGTCGCCTGTCACTTTAATTCTCCACTCCACTCCCATTCTGATATCTCCATCCTTGGACTCTTGCACCTGTTCCAATGAAGCTCAACACAGGCTTGGGAACAGCACCTCATCTTTCGTTTAGGCACTTCACAGCCTTCTGGACTCAACATCGAGTTCAACAATTTCAGACCATAACCTCTGCCCATCTTTGACTTCCTTTCCCCCCCACCCCCTTCGAGTTTATTTTTTTTCTCTTTGTCTCCAATGGCGGCTGGTCATTATTCTGCCATTCACACCCTACCTTGACTAACCTTTTTCTAACTCCGGCCATCACCATTTCAATTCGACCCATCATCCCTTTTGTCTCTCTAATCTCTCCTGCCTTCCATCCTATCATAGACCTTCCCTTTTGTTCTTTCTTCCCCCCTCCACCCCACTCTTTCAGTGCTTGTTAAGAATGCATTCTTTTTAAACATTCGCCAGTTCTGACGAAGGGTCATCGACCCAAAACGTTAACTCTGTTTTTCTCTCCACAGATGCTGCCTGACCCGCTGAGATTTCCAGCATTTTCTGTTTTTATTTCAGATTCTAGCATCCGCGGTATTTTGCTTTTTGTGCAGTGGTGAGAATGTGGTACTCGCTACCACAGAAAGTGGTTGAAGTCAATAGTATGGATGCATTTAAGGGATGGTTAGATAAGCATATGAGGGAGGAGGGAATAGAGGGTTATGCTGAGAGGGTTATATGAGGAAAGACAGGAGGAGGCTCAGGTGGAGCAAAAGCACTGGGATGGACTGGTTGGGCCGAATGGCCTGTTTCTGTGCCGTATATCCCGTGTAATGTAACTTGGGGAGTGAAGAAACCGGACATATTATGCGAACAGTCCTCACAAGGGCAGTCTACTTCACCAGCCAAGCTGTCGCTAAGTTACTGAACGAGCAGCAACATTCAGACTGGTGAATTAAGCAACAATTAAGGCCCAAATTGACTTTGATGGAAATAAAAATGAGCAGAGATGCAAAATGGGCCGCCGGCTTGCTATTACCTGTTTCACACTACTGCACAAAGTCAAGATCTACCCGAGTGTAGCAGTGCTTTGTCTAAATCCTGAAGCAATACAGAAGATTTTTGGTGACATCAAGAAAGCCACAAAAGCGGGTGATTGGAAGCTGCACCACAGCGCATCATATTTTCTCCAGCCAGTGGGGTGAGAAGAGCTGTAGCCATGACTGTCAAATACGGTTAGCCTTAAGTGAATAAAAGAGCAAAGCTGCCATCTCAAAGGCACCACATCAGGAAATGGCTTTTTCAAAATTATCCTCGGTAAAAAGGAACCAGATTTCTGGTTGTGTATATTAATCTCTTGGTTTCAAATATATTAAATCTTGGTTCGAAACTGAACAAGTAGAATATTGGAAAATGAACACAGGTATTTCAACAGAAGTCAATTACAAGATTCCATCTTGTTGCTCAGTTCAGGAATTAGGGCACAATTTTCCCCAATGACAATTGTTTGCCCATTGCCAGAGTTACGCTCGTTTTTCTTGGCCCCGACTACTCCAAAAAAAAAGTCGCAAGTTTCCCGTTCTATTTTTTGAAATTGGCGCCCCACAGCCTGTCCTATAGCTTCGGGGGGGTGGAGCTTAATGTCTGCGCCAAAATAATGATGCCGTCCCTTCTGCGCATGTGCAAAAAAAAGGAAGTTTTTGACATGATTGCTATGGGCGCACGTTGAAGTGGAGGCACTGGTTACTGTGATTGAGGCCAGATGGCAGGAGCTGGACACCAGCAGAGGTCACATAAAAGTTTCACCAAAAGAAATGAAGAAACGCTGGAACCAACTTGCAGAAGATTACTTTGCAATGGTGACCATCCCGAGGTCTGGAGGCCAGTGCAAAAAGAAATGGCAGGACCTTGGTCAAGCAGTTAGTATAAGTAATATTTTCAGTTATTCAATGGAATTGCAATTGTAAATGTGACCAGCTGTATATGTCCCACCCAGCAGAAAGACACCCTCCCTAAAAAGTAATATTTTCATCTTTGCAGAGAAAAGTGGCACACAACAAATGGGAAAGAACTCAAACAGGAGGAGGCCCGGCAAATCTGCACCCACTAACACCATTGGAAGAGAGGGTCGCTGCTTTGATGGGTCCTGCCTGGAGAAAAGCAATCACCACTGCACAAGCTGGGCCCACACTCGAGGGAGAGGGTAAGTCCTGCACATTCCACAGTCTGGCTTTGCTAAATGTTAAGTACTGCACGGGCTAGCCGTGCTTCTGTTCATGGGGATGTCTCCATAAGCTACACTTCGATTGATGCAATGTGCTATAATTCATCGTGGTCCTTCAACTCAGCCTGCTGCCTGCACTGTGTGAGCCTACTCATGTCACCCACCCTATCCCCTCCTCTGCTGCTAACCATTTGTCTATGTTCTGTTATAGTTTGCAGAACTTGAGGCCAACCCTGACGATACAGAAGAAGATTCAGATGTGGACGAGCCTGAAGAGAACATCTTCCGATTCCACCTACCAGACCAAGAGCATGGGGGGGAGGGGGAAGGGGAGGGGATGGATTAAGTCCCCACTGTTATACTGGAGGAGTTGCAGGCACTGCCCATTGAGGTGCCAGCCCCTTCCATGAGTGGCATGAGTGTTAGTGGGACATTCCATGGTTTCCCACAGTCCGAGGCTGGGGATTCCAGTGGGGTGCAGCGAGGCACACCCAGGGCCCCTCTGAGGAGGGGGAAGGACAATCGACAGCTCTCTCCTGAGGTGCAGGGTCCAACAGATGTGATTCAGATGATGGCAATCAGTGCAGAGCGTATTGACATTACACGATCACTCCTGGACGCCATCAGTGAGGTGGGTGATGAGGTATCGGGACTATCGGAAGAAGTAACAACACTCTCATGAGAAATGGGAACACTGTCCGGGAACATGAGGGAGGGACTGTCTCAGTCAGCTGAAACAATGTCGGTGCACATGAGGGAGGGAATGTTGCAGGTAATTGACACACTGTCAGGGCACATGAGGGATGGAATGTTGGAGTTAGCTGCTGCAATGACAGAACAGGCCCAGACCCCACGCCCATTGACAGAATCAACTCCCACTCCTACTCCAATCCCTAGACCAGCCGCTGAAGAGGCCCAAGCCGGGCCCTCCACATTATCGCCTGCCCCCACCCCCCCCATCAATAAGTGTGCATTACCTGAGATGTTTGAAAGAATAAGCTTGGTACCAACCCAAGAAATGCTGCGACACCGCCTGTGGGTAGGGGTGGAGTCACCAAGACCAAGCGCAGCGGGCGGTCTCAGAGTATAATGGAGGAGAGATCGGAGCAGCCTTTGTTTGCTGCTGCTGTTGTTATTATTATTGTTGTTACGGTTGTAACTGTTCTCAAGTTAAAAGTTTTTTGTAAGTTATGTAACTTTACAAGTTTGTAAGTGATCTTAAAGTTTTTAAGTGGTCTTAGAGTTTGTAAGTGATATTAACTGAAAATATTTAAGTTAGAAACAAAAATATTTTTATTAAAGTTAAGTACAGACAATTGTTTGTTAAACTTTTGAATAAAATATATTTTACATTATAACTGAATCATTTCCATTTTTTGTTCCATTAACACAACACAACATTACGGAACTGGTCCAAACAGTAAACATGGTCCGTGTGGAATAGTTGCCTCTGAGCCTTCAGGCAGCAAAGTGTTCACGGATGAGCTGCTGGTGCAAGGCTCGAGCAATCGTTAAAGGGGCACGACGTCCCACCCTCCTCCACCATCGTGCTCCGGGTTCAGCATGGCTTCCTCGTCCTCCTCCTTGTCATCTGCATCTTCCTCATCATCATCAGCCACTCTCACCTCAGGTGGGTCTTCCACTACCAGCTGCTGCTGCCTCATGATGGCTAAGTTATGCAGCATGCAGCACACAACAGTGAATCTCAAGGGAGTATTGCAAATAGCCTCCAGAATGGTCGAGGCTTCGGAAACGCTGTTTCAAGATACCTATGGTCCTCTCTATTATGCTGCATGTCGCAATGTGCAACATGTTGTATTCCCGGTCAGCTTCCATCCAGGTTACGCGAGGGGAGTCATGAGCCAGGTGGCGAGGCCGTACCCTTTGTCTCCCAGTAGCCAGCTTTGCCCTTCTGGCTGCCACTACTAACATGGCAGATATAGCGCTCTCGCGTAGGATGAACGCATCATGGGTGCTCCCAGGGGATCTTGCATCAACTGACATGATGCGATGCATGTCGTTAGACAAGAACGGCACATTCACGGAGTGGAAGCCTTTTCTGTTCATGTACATCTTGGAATCCTCCAAAGGTGCTCACAAGGTGATGTGGGTACAATCAATGCAGCCCTGTACCTTTGGGAAGCCAGCAATCCTGGAGAAGCCCACAGCCCTTTCACACATTGCCTGGGCGATCATGGGGAACTTTATGTAATCATTCCTCCGGGCATATAGTGCAGCAGGATCTGCAGATATGTGTTGCATGTTGAGAAATGGCACACACATCCCCAGTTGTGGCCTGGAATGATCCAGTTGCGTAGAATGAAAGTGCAACTGCAACATTCACTTCAACTGACAAAGCAGTCCTCCTGACGCTTCTAGGTTGCAGGTCTGCTTTTACTAACTCACAGATCTCAGTTATAACTTATTTACGGAATCGCAGCCTTCCGACACAGTCTGCATCACTCAGGTGAAGGTACAAATGCCTGTCTCGATACACCTGACGTGGGTATCACCTTATGTGCCCTGAGGTTTCTCATGCGATGACGTCGACTCAATCGGCTCCTCTGCAGCACCATCATGCAGAAGGCTTGCACGAGGTATGACATTGTCAGTATTGCCCCCATGATTAAATTGTATCTTTGCAAGAAGCTCAAAATGGCTGGCAGGACAAGGTTCCTTGTTTTCTCTCTCTCCAAGGTCAACGACCTAGTATGGACCACACCCTGGTCTGAGCATGTACAATGATCGGGAAACACCCCCATCGCCCCCCCACCTCGGGCTTCATTTGATGCATAGTGTAGGCTTCTCATGCCTTCCGTTCACCTTCCTCAGCCCCCCAACCCCAAGCCCCTGTGCCCAGGCCAGTGACCAATTCTGTCAGGCGATGCTCCGACCATCGAGCCCGGTTTGGAGACATTTGGTGGTGACGTGGCAGTTTAAAAAAAATGAAATCTTAAATAATTCCATTAAACTTCTATTTTCTGCATTTTAAGTTTTAAAAATTTAAGCTTGATTATGTGTTCTTGACTCCCTCCAAAACGTTGCCTAAAAACAATGGCGTCTTTCTGCACCAATGTTTTAATGTGCGCTGGTTTTTCTTAAGTGCCCAGAAGGTTTTGGGGAATGGCCACATACGCCGTCCTGGGAGAAATTTAAATTGGCCAAACTTCAATAATTGTGAAAAACTGGCGCAGGCATCAGGTTGCGCTCTAAAAAAAAACAACATTAAAAAATCGTAACTAACTGAGTTACGCTGGCGCACAAAGATTGGGGAAACTTCGATTTTTAAAATTTAGGCCAAAAAAAGTACCCACCAAAAAAACGGCACAAATCACTGGGGAAAATAGAGCCCTTAATCTTTAAATCCAAAAGGGGCATAAATTCACTAGTTATAGTGACATAAAATGATGAATCATACAGCACAGAAGGAGGCCATTCGACCTATTGTGCCTGTGCTGGCTCTCTGAAAGAGCAACCAATGAGTCCCACTCCCCTACTCTTTCCCCATAGCCCTGCAAACCTTGTATCTCAGACATCAGGAATATCTTTGTTTCCTCATTGTGTGTCTAGTTTCCTCGTTGTGTGTCTAAAGTAGGGTTGAGGAAAAATGCTAGCAAGCTTATTTATCCAACATTACATTTGCCTATAAAAGAAAGAAAAAAATATTTGGATTTATATAGCGCCTTTCACAACCACCGGATGTCTCAAAGCGCTTTACAGCCAATGAAGTACTTTTGGAGTGCAGTCACTGTTGTAATGTGGGAAACGTGGCAACTAATTTGCGCACAGCAAGCTCCCACAAACAGCAATGTGATAATGATTGGATAATCTGTCTTTTTATTATGTTGATTGAGGGATAAATATTGGCCAGGACCATGGGGATAACTCCCCTGCTCTTCTTCTTTTATGTCCACTTGAGAGAGCAGATGGGGCCTTGGTTTAACGTCTCATCTGAAAAATGGCACCTCTGACAGTACAGCGCTCCCTCCGACAGTACAATGTTCCCTCTGACAGTGCAGTGCTCCCTCCGACAGTAGTGTTCCCTCTGACAGTGCAGTGCTCCCTCTGACAGTGCAGTGCTCCCTCAGACAGTGCAGTGTTCCCTCTGACAGTGCAGTGTTCCCTCTGACAGTGCAGCGCTCCCTCAGACAGTAGTGTTCCCTCTGACAGTGCAGGTCTCCCTCCTACAGTACAGTGTTCCCTCTGACAGTGCAGTGCTCCCTCAGACAGTAGTGTTCCCTCTGACAGTGCAGTGCTCCCTCAGACAGTAGTGTTCCCTCTGACAGTGCAGTGCTCCCTCCGACAGTACAGTGTTCCCTCTGACAGTGCAGTGCTCCCTCAGACAGTAGTGTTCCCTCTGACAGTGCAGTGCTCCCTCCGACAGTACAGTGTTCCCTCTGACAGTGCAGTGCTCCCTCAGACAGTACAGTGTTCCCTCTGACAATGCAGTGCTCCCTCCGACAGTACAGTGTTCCCTCTGACAGTGCAGCGCTCCCTCCGACAGTACAGTGTTCCCTCAGACAGTGCAGCGCTCCCTCAGACAGTAGTGTTCCCTCTGACAGTGCAGTGCTCCCTCTGACAGTGCAGTGCTCTCTCAGACAGTAGTGTTCCCTCTGACAGTGCAGTGCTCCCTCAGACAGTACAGTGTTCCCTCTGACAGTGCAGTGTTCCCTCTGACAGTACAGTGTTCCCTCTGACAGTGCAGCGCTCCCTCAGAATGTGCAGTGTTCTCTCAGCATTGCACTGGAGTGTCAGCCTAGATTTTTTTGTGTGTGTTCAAGTTCCTGAAGCGGGATTTGAACCCTCACTCTTCTGATTCAGAGACATTACATCAGCTGTGGACTCCAGATTCCTAGTAGTGAATGGGTTACAAAATAAATTGGCATCTGTAAAATTTTGCTTGAATCTGGAAAGTGAACTATACATTAAAATGTACTGTCAAAAATTGAATTATGAATCTGGAGAAAGCTTTTGATAATTTGAAACATATCTATTTAGCTATCTATTTCTTGTCAATCCCTGTTGTAAATCTGACAAGTAGATAATTGAATGTTTTAATTAAACTTATTCACAATGCTTGGCTAACATTTTATCTTTAATTACATAATTAAGCTCAATCCATGCCTTGCTTTTGGCAACTGTAGATGACCCCATCTATGACAGAACTATAGCTACCAGGAGGTGTTGTGCTGTTGGAGTTTGCTGAATTGGTGAGTGGAGCCAAGGTTCTTTCCTGAGCTACATTCCCCAATTAATGCTGACGCCTTTAATTTCTTGACACACCGGTTTCTTTTGAAATACAGCAGCCATGGCACCCTGCCACCTCCTGGTTTTAGCTGTTGGGTTTCAGGCACTTTTTATGACATAGAAACATAGAAACATAGAAAATAGGTGCAGGAGTAGGCCATTCGGCCCTTCTAGCCTGCACCGCCATTCAATGAGTTCATGGCTGAACATGCAACTTCAGTACCCCATTCCTGCTTTCTCACCATACCCCTTGATTCCCCTAGTAGTAAGGACTTCATCTAACTCCTTTTTGAATATATTTAGTGAATTGGCCTCAACAACTTTCTGTGGTAGAGAATTCCACAGGTTCACCACTCTCTGGGTGAAGAAATTCCTCCTCATCTCGGTCCTAAATGGCTTCCCCCTTATCCTTAGACTGTGTCCCCTGGTTCTGGACTTCCCCAACATTGGGAACATTCTTCCTGCATCTAACCTGTCTAACCCCGTCAGAATTTTAAACGTTTCTATGAGGTCGCCTCTCATTCTTCTGAACTCCAGTGAATACAAGCCCAGTTGATCCAGTCTTTCTTGATAGGTCAGTCCCGCCATCCCGGGAATCAGTCTGGTGAACCTTCGCTGCACTCCCTCAATAGCAAGAATGTCCTTCCTCAGGTTAGGAGACCAAAACTGTACACAATACTCCAGGTGTGGCCTCACCAAGGCCCTGTACAATTGTAGCAACACCTCCCTGCCCTTGTACTCAAATCCCCTTGCTATGAAGGCCAACATGCCATTTGCTTTCTTAACCGCCTGCTGTACCTGCATGCCAACCTTCAATGACTGATGTACCATGACACCCAGGTCTCTTTGCACCTGCCCTTTTCCTAATCTGTCAACATTCAGATAATAGTCTGTCTCTCTGTTTTTACCACCAAAGTGGATAACCTCACATTTATCCATATTATACTTCATCTGCCATGCATTTGCCCACTCACCTAACCTATCCAAGTCGCTCTGCAGCCTCATAGAATCCTCCTTGCAGCTCACACTGCCACCCAACTTAGTGTCATCCGCAAATTTGGAGATACTACATTTAATCCCCTCGTCTAAATCATTAATGTACAGTGTAAACAGCTGGGGCCCCAGCACAGAACCTTGCGGTACCCCACTAGTCACTGCCTGCCATTCTGAAAAGTCCCCATTTACTCCTACTCTTTGCTTCCTGTCTGACAACCAGTTCTCAATCCATGTCAGCACACTACCCCCAATCCCATGTGCTTTAACTTTGCACATTAATCTCTTGTATGGGACCTTGTCGAAAGCCTTCTGAAAGTCCAAATATACCACATCAACTGGTTCTCCCTTGTCCACTCTACTGGAAATATCCTCAAAAAATTCCAGAAGATTTGTCAAGCATGATTTCCCTTTCACAAATCCATGCTGACTTGGACCTATCATATTACCTCTTTCCAAATGCACTGCGATGACATCCTTAATAATTGATTCCATCATTTTACCCACTACCGATGTCAGGCTGACCGGTCTGTAATTCCCTGTTTTCTCTCTCCCTCCTTTTTTAAAAAGTGGGGTTACATTGGCTACCCTCCACTCCATAGGAACTGATCCAGAGTCAATGGAATGTTGGAAAATGACTGTCAATGCATCCACTATTTCCAAGGCCACCTCCTTAAGTACTCTGGGATGCAGTCCATCAGGCCCTGGGGATTTATCGGCCTTCAATCCCATCAATTTCCCCAACACAATTTCCCGACTAATAAGGATTTCCCTCAGTTCCTCCTCCTTACTAGACCCTCCGACCCCTTTTATATCCGGAAGGTTGTTTGTGTCCTCCTCAGTGAATACCGAACCAAAGTACTTGTTCAATTGGTCCGCCATTTCTTTGTTTCCCGTTATGACTTCCCCTGATTCTGACTGCAGGGGACCTACGTTTGTCTTTACTAACCTTTTTCTCTTTACATATCTATAGAAACTTTTGCAATCCGTCTTAATGTTCCCTGCAAGCTTCTTCTCGTACTCCATTTTCCCTGCCCTAATCAAACCCTTTGTCCTCCTCTGCTGAGTTCTAAATTTCTCCCAGTCCCCGGGTTCTCTGCTATTTCTGGCCAATTTGTATGCCACTTCCTTGGCTTTAATGCTATCCCTGATTTCCCTTGATAGCCACGGTTGAGCCACCTTCCCTTTTTTATTTTTACGACAGACAGGAATGTACAATTGTTGTAGTTCATCCATGCGGTCTCTAAATGTCTGCCATTGCCCATCCACAGTCAACCCCTTCAGTATCATTCGCCAATCTATCCTAGCCAATTCACGCCTCATACCTTCAAAGTTACCCTTCTTTAAGTTCTGAGGAATTACTCACAAACTATTGAATGCCTAATTTGCATTGTTGCCCTGCAATGAATGATGGCAAAGGGGGATGTTTAAAAATAAGGTCCTTGTGGATCGGTAACCAGAGGACACAGATTTAAGGTGATTGGCAAAAGAACCAGAGGTGACATGAGGAAACATTTCTTTGCACAGCGAGTTATTGTGATCTGGAATGCGCTGTCGAAAAGCCTGGTGGAAACAAATTCATTCATAACTTTCAAAAGGGAATTGAATAAATACTTCAAGGGAAAACATTTACAGAGCTATGGTGAAAGAGCCTGGAAGTGGGACAAATTGGATAGCTCTCACAAAGAGCTGGCACAGGCTGGATGGGCCGAACAGTGCTGTATCATTTCATGATTTTATGATTATGCTGCTTTTGCTTCTTTAATTGTATCATTAATTGTATCTTTAAGTACATTTTCGATGAAGCGAGGAAAATGAATCTGTATGAACTGAATTCTGATTTATTGGCCACGATATTAACGTGGAGGTGCATTGGGAGCAGGGGCGGGTACGATAGCCCGTGGGGAACCCGGAAGTAAGTTCACCACGTCGGTCAGTGGCATTTTACCGCAGCCAGCTCATTATTATTTTATTTACGGATTTGAAGTCGATTGCACAGCAGTGGGGGTGAGGAGGACCCGCATGTCCCAATCACAACGATAGTATTTAAAGGGTCGATACAAAGATGGAATTTGGAGGAGTTTAGAGTTGGATGCAAGAAAAGCCAAGGTGTGACAGTGGATTCAAGACGCTCAAAGGCTGTGCTCCACTTCAATGACACCTTCCGTGATGTACTACTGGGGGCTGTGAGGAGCTGGAGAGAGATACCCTTCCCCAGCAATGGGAGGAAGAAACCTTATGTTGCCACAAAGAAGGCCTGGTCAGAGGTGGCCAGGAGGTTAGCAGCAGGAGCATTGTGCCACAATCCTGGCTTCAGTGCAGGAAGCGCTTTGATGACCAGGTCAGGAAAGGTGAGGAGCGTTGCACATTCATCTACAAACTTCTGTGTGCATCACACCACCCCCTCACTCTGCCTTGTCAAGCCTACTCCATCACAATACTCCTCACACCCACTTACCTGGCACACTCACCCAACCTTCTCTTTCTACTTCCTCACATCCCCATCTATCCATCCACCGCTGCCACTCACCTTCATCCTCATGGCCCTTCCTGATAGCCACCCTCATCAAATGCACTGCATCCATCGGGCGAACACATGCCATTACCTTTACTCAGGAGTCTGTTCTTTCCCTCTTCCAGGAGAAGAGAGCACGGAATACTACGAAGAGGCAGAAAAGTATTGGTGGTTACATAAGAACATAAGAAATAGGAGCAGGAGTAGGCCATTTGGTGCCTCGAGCCTGCTCCGCCATTTAATACGATCATGGCTGATCCGATCATGGACTCACGTCTACTTCCCCGCCCACTCCCCATAAACCCTTATTCCCTCATCGGTTAAGAAACTGTCAATTTCTGTCTTAAATTTATTCAATGACCCAGCTTCCACAGCTCTCTGAGGCAGTGAGTTCCACAGATTTACAACCCTCTGAGAGATGAAATTTCTCCCTTAAATGGATGGCCCCTTATTCTAAGATTATGTCCCTAGTTCTAGTCTCCCCTATCAGTGGAAACATCCTCTCTGCATCCACCTTGTCAATCCCTCTCATAATCTTATACGTTTCAATAAGATCATCTCTCATTCTTCTGAATTCCAATGAGTAGAGGCCTAACCTACTCAACCTTTCCTCAGAAGTCAACCCCCTCATCTCCACAGATTTACTAGCTGACAACTGCAGTGGAGGAAGTACTGGAGGTCAGTGGAGTTTCGGTATCCTTGGCCATCGGAGATGGGGAGATGGGGACCTCCCAGCTATATGGTGACACAATGATATATCAGCAGCCCACATGTTAGACAACACTGCATCATGTTGACTTCATTTCAACAGTGAGTGAAATATGATCAACTTCATAATGATAAGTTGCAACATAAGAACATAAGAAATAGAAACATATTTACCTTGCTATCTTTTCATATCTTTTTGCTCTGCCAGGGTTTTCACGCATAGGTTTTCACCTGGTGACTCACACTTCACCAGTGAACAAGAGCAGGTCATGGTGGCAGGGATGGCTGTGGACAGTCTGCATCGGAGGGCGCAAACCTCTCGAAACTCTACTCAGCTGGACACAGATGCTGTACCCCCGGGGGCTATCAATGGAAAGAATTATCACTGAGGAGCAGCAGAGAATGTGCGATGATGCAGTGACAGGCCTTCCAGGCACATTGACCGTGATTGCACAGGGAATGAAGCAGTCTGCCTCAGACAGGAGTGGAATGATACACAGCAGGAGTTGGTGAATGTCGCAGATGACGAATCTTCAGAGGAGCCGATTCCTTCTGAGGGTGCACCGTCACAGGGTTCATGCTTACCGTGCAGCAGTTCAGATACGTAAACCCACAGAAGAATGAATGGGATTCATGAATTGACAGGGGCCAATGGGGGGAATGTTGTTTGCAGGACTGCTTTGTGTCAGTGGCATTGGGAGGAGGTGGGAAGAGTGGCATTTGCATGTGGTTCTGACATGGGTCCACTGGTGCCACCTAAGTGAACCTTGCATTATTAAGAGCATCCCAGATAGCAATGCGAGCAACTGGTGCAGCATTGCCCTCATCGCCTTCATCTTCCTCTTCCTCACCTTCCTCTTCATCATTTTCCTCTTCCTCACCTTCCTCTTTCTCACCTTCCACTTGCTCATCTTCCTCTTCTTCATCTTCTTCTTCCTCAATTTCCTCTTCCTCATCTTCCTATTCCTCACCTTCCTCTTCCTCGGATTCGTCCACAGACGATTTGCGCTCTGTGAATTGTTCCTCCTGCAGACCCAAACCTGGCTGCTGTGTAACGTTGTACAGAACGCAGTGCACCACGACTATTCTAGACACCCTGGCTGGTGCCTACTGAAGGGCTCCTCCAGATTTACCGAGGCGCCTGAAGTGCATCTTCAGCATGCCGATGGCTTGTTCGATCATTTATCTGGTGGTCATATGGCATTCATTGTGCTGTTGGCCTTCAGTGGTCGGGTTTCTGATGGGTGTCATCAGCGAAGTTTGAAGTGGGTATCTCTCGTCTCCCAAGTAAGCTTCCAGGTCCGAAGACGTCAGGGAGCTTGGACCATCTCAGGATGAAAGCATCGTGGCAGCTCCCTGGGAATCTTGCACACACCCACAGAAATACCGTTTTGTGGTTGCACACCAGCTGCACATTGATGGGGTGGAAGCCCTTGTGTTTAACGAATACTCCTGTTGATCTGAGGCTGTACGGATTGCCACGTGTGTGAAGCTGATGATGCCCTGCTCCTGTAGGAAGCCAGCCAGAGCCGCAAATCGGAGCACCTGCGCATTCTGACTGACATCGTTGTATTTAAAGGGTTATGGGGAGCGGACAGGGAAGTGGAGCTGAGTCCTTGATCTGATCAGCCATGATCTTATTAAATGGTGGAGCAGGCTCAAGGGGCCAAATGGCCTAGTTCTTATGTTCTTATATGAAGTTCACATAATTGCCAGCCCTGGCAAACAACACATCAGTTGCTGCCAACTGGGAAATCTTGGATATGTCTCGGGCAGAGCCCTGGAAGGAACCGTCGGCAAAAAGGTTGAGGGTATTTGTGACTTTGACAGCCCCTGATAATGCATAGTCACCAGGCCCAGCAGGGAGCAGCTCTTCTTCTTGGAGGCTGCAGATATCTGCCACTACCAGACGCGATAACCTGAGCCTCCTGAAGCACTGTTGACCCCACATTGGCAAAAAAAACTCAGCTCCTGCTCATTCACTCTATTGTCTCGGGTAGTGCCTCCTGCGAGCTGCCCTCTCTGCTGCCCAGCGGCAGGTCTCTCAACGCAGGCTACTACTGCTGCTGGTCATATTGCTTCTCATCCCAAGCCCAATGTAAGGCAGCCAAGATTCCACCCATCCTGATGTGATTCAGAAAACCTTCAAAGTATAGAAAGTCAACTCTCAGTAAAAGCATCGTCAACCATCTCTTTCTCAACAGCAGGTAAGAAAGCGACTGTGAGTGCTGAGTATTTATTGCACCAGTTTTAATCAGCCCCTTCAATTGCCGCTGTGCTCTCGGCCCACTTTCAATGGCAAGGTTCATGAAGCTCAGGAAACCTGTGGGTACGATGTTAATCTTAAAACTGTGTCGATATACTGCTGCAATTGAGCAATTGCCATATGTAAAAAGACAAGTCCCGTCTCCTGAGGGGGTTGTGCACAACCAGCCCAATGTGCTCGCGTTAAATTCGTACATCGATGAGTTGGAGGCGTTTTCCTGATGCGCTCGCATTTTTGTCAGATTTAAACCCCCATCCACACCCAAACCCACTCACTCCTCCTGGTTAAAATTCCCCCTGTTATATATTCATGACTTTAGGAATTAAGCAATTTCCAGTGACATCTGCATGCTCTGTATAGAAAGAATTTCAATTATATTGATCCTTGTCCAATTGATTTGAGTTGCAAAATTCAGGGATGCTTTCCTGCATGGAAGTAGCTTCAAACCTAAAAATCTTTAATTCACTGCATTTCTAGTGCTGTGTAAATATTTGTTATACTGCCCAAAACATACAAAACATATAAAACTGCATTTTTGCAGTTAATAATTATATTTAGGTAAAGTGGCTCTCCTTAGTTTCAAATTGGAATGCTACCCCATTATCCATGTATTGCATAAGAAAAGTCAAGGATGCGAGCAGTACATTTAAGTCACTCAAGCTCATCCTTCCAGTACCTGAATCCCAGCACAGCATCCAGCTTCCTGTTGACCATCCCGAATGATTCCATCTCTACTAACTCACTTGGAGCATTATTGCAAACATACAAAAGCAAAATACTGTGGATGCTGGAACCTGAAATAAAAACAGAAAATGCTGGAAATCTCAGCAGGTCAGGCAGCATCTGTGGAGAGAAACAGAGTTAATGTTTCAGGTCGATGACCCTTCTGTTTCTCTTTCCACAATGCTGAGATTTCCAGCATTTTCTATTTTTATTATTACAAGAAGTTCATCTTGGTGTCAGTTTTTAATTTGCATTTCAACAATTTAAATATATTTTCTTTGTCCATATTCCCCGGCTTAATTTGAAGTAATATTCTAGGTTTATCATATCTATAATTACTTTATATTTAATGTATCTGTTTTATATTAGAATATTTTATATTATCTATAGTTACTTAATACTTTAATATTGAAGCAGATTCAATAGTAACTTTCAAAGAGGTATTGAGTATACAGTATATTTGAAAATTAAAAATTTGCAGAGCTATGGGGAAAGAGAATAGTGGGACTAATTGGATAGTTCTGACAAAGGGCCAGCACAGACATGATGGGCCAAATGGCCTCCTTCTGTGCTGTATGATTCTGTATCCTGATGTGGTCCCCCTTTAACTACTTTTTTCCCAAACTATAGAGCTTTTGAGTTTGATCTTCTCCAATCCGTATAAGCCATCCCCATTACACTTAGTTGCTCTGCACTTTCCAATGCATTAGTACATTCTTTTGTGAAACGGTGATAAAATCTGAACACAATGTTCCAGGTGTGAACTGAACAAAACATCGTAAAGCCTTAGCATAATAAATGGAGACTTGTATTCTGGCTATAGGTTCCAGTAATCTGCTCATTTTCTAATCTCTTCACCACATTGAGGATAATTTGGTGAGACTCTGCTCCCGGAGCACACCCCCACTGAGAGCAGGTCAGAAAATCAAGTAAAATTCTAACAAAGTTCCATATTGGGAGCTGAGCCTCATGAAATTAACCCCATTGTCTAGACATTGAAAGTGACACGTATTATTTCTCAAGCTCTCTTCCAAGTCTCCCTTCGCAAATTTGATTCAACTCAGTGGACAGTAGACAAACAACCTAGAATACGTTTTCCAAATATAATAAGTAGATTTCTGCTCTGAATGCCAAGTATTTTCCGACAATCTTTTTCCAACCAAAATTAAAACAACATTTTCACATGAAATTATATCTGTTTAAATGTGTCTGTTGGTATAGAAAGTTTTATCATTTGAAATGAATAAAATATAGAACCAAACCACTGATATCAAAGACTTCCATAGTTTCAAAAAAATAAACTCTGTGAAGGCCATAAAGTCAGCTATGAGAGTCTTCAATATCAGTTAGGAGAAGCCTGCAGTTAAAACTCCATGAAGTCCTAGATCCGTAATCGAGGGAGGTCTGCATTATTGTTAGGGAAATTAATGAGCACCAATCAGGGAGATTCTAGAATTTCCAATGGAAGAATCTTGGAGTAACAAACTACGGAAATCTCGATTGGCCAATGAGCTGGCTGGATGAACTATTTGGGCAATGGAGCTCTTCAGAGAGATTGCCTCAGTTGGTAATATCTTTGCCTCCAAGTAAGAAAGTTGTGGGTTCAAGTTTCACTTGAGGATTTGAGCCTCCAAACTAGACAGACACACCAGTGACATACTAAAGGAGTGTTGCATTGCTGCAAGTGACCTTCGAAAAAATGAGATAATAGAGATCTGGGGGGGGGGATTCAGTTGGAGGTTAATTAGGGCGCTAATGGTGGTGGTTTGTGTCTGCAGCCACAAAATTCATCAGCTGAACCCCGAGTGTGAGGCGGAGCGCTAAGGGAGGTGTTACACCTCTCTTAGGGCGCTAGGCCGGCTGAGGAACGGAAAATCCCGAGTTAAAGAACCGGCGTCGGAATGCCCTAAGAGTGGCTTCCCTGGAAAAAAAAATTGTCAAAAAAACCACAAGAAACATTCCCAATACATTACTGATGCCACATTAACATAAATCGCAACCACCCCCCCACCAAAATAATCACAATTACCTCATGTACTCATTGCTTCCCTCCCCGTTGCCGGAACTGCTCAGACTGCCCGCTTTCCCAGGCGATCCCACTATGGGGCGCTATGGGGCACCACGCGTCCTGCTGCAAACAAATTTCAGAACGGTGTTGCAACCAGGGGGAGTTGCACACCGGCTCGTCTCACCGCTCGTAATGTTCCGTGCCCCTGCAAACCACACACCGAATGTCTCGGCGGGACGCTGGAAGCTGGCCGTCTGCTCGGAAATCATTTCCACCACCATTACCGCCCCTCCGGGGTGCGAACAGAGGCGCCTACAGATCAAAAATCCACCCGCTGGTGTTTCAGGTGAATATTACAGATCCTGCAACATCATCAGAGAGGAGGTAGATCTCTGAGAGTTTTGGCCAACATTTCTTCCTCGAGCAAAGCATCAGAATCAAAGAAAAACATGACCCTTCATCTCATGGCTGTTTGCAAGGCCTTGCTATGCACAGAATGGTTTCTGCTTCCTAAGAAAAATATGTAATGAACTTCACATTAGGTCATTGTATGCAAAGCACTTTGAAATGCTTCTGAGGCCTGATTGGCCATTTAAATGTAACTCTTTTTCAAGTAACTAGTAGAGTGGACATGGGAGAACCGGTGGATGTGGTGTATTTGGACTTTCAAAAGGCTTTTGACAAGGTCCCACACAAGAGATTGGTGTACAAAATTAAAGCACATGGTATTGGGGGTAATGTACTGACGTGGATAGAGAACTGGTTGGCAGACAGGAAGCAGAGAGTCGGGATAAACAGGTCCTTTTCAGAAGTATTACTGTGTAAAGAATTCTTTACCATCAATAATCATTTCTGTTAATGGATCATTCACATCCTATTACCAGAAAATAGCAGAAAGCAGCAGCAATGGGATCAGAGGACAGAGAGATATAAACAGAAGTAAAATTAGAAATATTCCAAAAATTGCAGCGATCAGATTGAGGAAAATAGCAAAAGTGATGAACGAGGTATTACATAAGAATAAGAACATAAGAATTAGGAACAGGAGTAGGCCATCTAGCCCCTTGAGCCTGCTCTGCCATTCAACAAGATCATGGCTGATCTGGCCGTGGACTCAGCTCCACTTACCTGCCCGCTCCCCATAACCCTTAATTCCCTTATTGGTTAAAATTCCCTTATTGGTTAAAATTGTAAGTACATCATTGTCCGTAGTGTAACTCAGAAAGTTGGTGCGCTGCAGGCACAAATTGTCACGTGGGAATATGATGTGGTTGCATTAACAGAAACATGCCTCAAACAAGGCCAGGAATAGGTTCTTAAAACCCCTGATTACCAAATATTCAGGAATGACAGAGAAATAAAAAGAGGAAGGGGCATGGCAGTATTGATTAAGGATGATGTTATGGTTCCAGAACTGAATCTATTTGACTTGAGTTGAAGAACAGAGGGGGAGCTGTTGCATTGTTGGGAGTATTTTATTGAACTCCAAACAGTGAGAAGAAGGTAGATGAGCAAATTTGTTGGAAAATTTCAAAGGCGTGTAAAAAAAATAGAAGGGCAATATTAGAAGATTTTAATTACCTTAATATAGACTGGAAAAAATAGTGCAGTGGGTCAACACTGGAAGAGAGGACCTCTACCCACAGGGGCCAAAGAGGCCCTCTGGAAAGAAGGATGTGGGACCAGATCATAGAAACATAGAAACATAGAAAATAGGTGCAGGAGCAGGCCATTCAGCCCTTCTAGCCTGCACCACCATTCAATGAGTTCATGGCTGAACATGAAACTTCAGTACCCACTTCCTGCTTTCTCGCCATAACCCTTGATCCCCCGAGTAGTAAGGACTTCATCGAACTCCCTTTTGAATATATTTAGTGAATTGGCCTCAACTACTTTCTGTGGTAGAGAATTCCACAGGTTCACCACTCTCTGGGTGAAGAAGTTTCTCCTCATCTCGGTCCTAAATGGCTTACCCCTTATCCTCAGACTGTGACCCCTGGTTCTGGACTTCCCCAACATTGGGAACATTCTTCCTGCATCTAACCTGTCTAAACCCATCAGAATTTTAAACGTTTCCATGAGGTCCCCTCTCATTCTTCTGAACTCCAGTGAATACAAGCCCAGTTGATCCAGTCTTTCTTGATAGGTCAGTCCCGCCATCCCGGGAATCAGTCTGGTGAATCTTCGCTGCACTCCCTCAATAGCAAGAATATCCTTCCTCAAGTTAGGAGACCAAAACTGTATACAATACTCCAGGTGTGGCCTCACCAAGGCCCTGTACAACTGTAGCAACACCTCCCTGCCCCTGTATTCAAATCCCCTCGCTATGAAGGCCAACATGCCATTTGCTTTCTTAACCGCCTGCTGTACCTGCATGTTAACCTTCAATGACTGATGTACCATGACACCCAGGTCTCGTTGCACCTTCCCTTTTCCTAATCTGTCACCATTCAGATAATAGTCTGTCTCTCTGTTTTTACCACCAAAGTGGATAACCTCACATTTATCCACATTATACTTCATCTGCCATGCATTTGCCCACTCACCTAACCTCAAGACAGTGGGTGTCCTTTCTCCAGCCTGTTGATCCTATTTGCGTTAATACTAAAGCACTTTTACTATTTTTTACGTGCAGAATGATTTTAATGTTTTTTTTCAGAAGGCAGTTCACCCTTAACGGCTCGGGACTGCTTTCAAAAATGACAGCCTTGCTTTAAGAGACTGCAGCATCGCTACAGTGACGTGACATTGGGCCTCCTGCTGAGCGCACAGCCCAAAGCAATGTGTTCGTCGCTGGGCCATGCACTAACATCATTCTAATCACCAGGCAGCACCAAATTAACGTGCTGCCTGCACTTTCTAAATGTGCACGGGCAAATCTCGCTCCATGTTGCCCCCGCCCGTTTTCTGGCCTTATCAAATTTCAGCCCCATAGGGTTTTCAATTCCTTTGGAGAGGGATTTTACAATCTGATTGAATTTGTTCCAATAACTTGTAAGGAATTTTTATAAACAAATGTTATTTTCAATAGAATGCCATGAGGATAGTTGGAATTCAGCTCTCAGAAGCAGAGCGATTCAGGAATGTGTGTTCAATAATCTCAATTGACTATTAGGTTAAAGAACTGAAAGATGCATTACATTTTACAAGTTCTAAGCTAGATTTATAGGTGGGGCATCTCGCTATCGTAAATGAAGCGACTATTTTAGTTTTCCAATGACAGCACCATATTAAGGGCTTTGATATGGAAGACTAATAGGAAGATCATCGTTATTGTTTTAGCTGTTGAGGAGTTGACTGTATGTAGGGCAAGATAAAAGCTTGAAACATTAGGGAAGATAAATGAAAAGTCTTGACATCTGCCTGCAATAACTATAACTAGCAGATTGACACAACTATCGCTCCAGCGTGCTGCCATAGCGGAGATACAGCAGCCCAAATAGGGTTTGAAATGGGGGGCTTGAAACCAGACAGGCGATGCCCTAGCTGATAAAAGTTCCTGGCTCGTATTACAAAAACAGAAATATTATCATAAGTTTGCAATTATAACACAAATGAAATGAATGTTAGCATCAAAAGGCAATCCCTGATCAATCAGACTAAGCAGGCTGATCTATCGCCAAACTTCCACTTGACATTGTCTTTAACAAATGCTAGCTTCAAGTCATGGCGAGACAGCGATCTCTGGCGTTTTAACTATATGTGTTATGTCTTGAATAAAGAGCCAGACCAGATACTGTGAGCTCAAAGTAAGTGTGACCGTAGTCCTTTATTGCAGATCTCAGAGTGCCTCTCCAACCTGTGAGGCCTCCTTATATACCGGTGCTCCCAAGGGATTGTGGGATCCCTTGGGACTCCAGGGTATAAGCTCTCTGGTGGGTAGACATGGTAATTACAGGTTTACATGCATAACAACATAAAAACATAGAAAATAGGTGCAGGAGCAGGCCATTCAGCCCTTCTAGCCTGCACCGCCATTCAATGAGTCCATGGCTGAACATGAAACTTCAGTACCCCCTTCCTGCTTTCACGCCATACCCCTTGATCTCCCGAGTAGTAAGGACTTCATCTAACTCCCTTTTTGAATATATTTAGTGAATTGGCCTCAACTACTTTCTCAACACTCCCTCCCCCAAAGTCAATAGTGTAACTATTTACAATGTGAGTCAATCTGGGGCCTTCCTCTCCCTGGTTGATCGTCTCGGTGCAAATGCTGGTGTTGGTGAGTCGTTTGTTGGGCCTTCGCTGGGCTGCTGCGCAGCTGGCCTTGCTGGACTGCTGGGGGTGGTGAGTCCTGCTGGGCTGCTGTGGGTGATGGGTTCTGCTTCGTGGTCAACTGTTGGGTTGGTTGCCACTTTTGTGTTTGTTGGAAGGTCGAAAAAGGTAGAGTCCATTGTGGGTTGTTCTGGATAGTCCGTAAATCTGAGTTTGGTACAAGTGCTTTCTGCAGATGAGTCCATTTGCGACTTTGACCACAAACACCCCACTCACCCCTTTGGCCAAAACAGTGGCAGCAATCCACTTGGGACCTTGTCCATAATTCAACACAAATACAGGATCATTTACTTCAATTTTGCGTGACACATTTGCGCGATCATGATATATATTCTGTTGAAGCCACCTGCTCGCTCCCTGTTCGTGTAGATCAGGGTGGACTAACAAGAGCCTTAAGTGCCCTTTTCATGAGCAGTTCAGCGAGAGGGACCCCGGTGAGCGAGTGGGGTCTTGTGCGGTAACTAAGCAGGACTTGGAATAGGCGAGTCTGCAGTGAGCCTTCAGTTACTCTTTTCAAGCTCTGCTTGATTGTTTGAACTGCTCGTTCTGCCTGACCGTTGGACGCTGGCTTAAACAGGGCAGACGTGACATGTTTGACCCCATTGTGGCACTGGTAAAGCACGGCCCATTGTCACTTACAAGGACATCAGGCAGGCCGTGCGTGGCAAACATGGCACGTAGGCTTTCAATGGTGGCAGCGGACGTGCTTTCTGACATTATCACACATTAAATCCATTTGGAATATGCAACTACAACCACTAAAAACATTTTTCCCAAGAATGGGCCGGCATAGTCGACATTAACCCTAGACCACAGTTTGGAGGGCCAAGACCAGAAACTTAGTAGTGCCTCCCTGGGTGCATTGCTTAACTGCGAACATGTATTACATTTGTGCACATAGGACTCTAAGTCTGCATCGATACCGGGCCACCACACGTGGGATCTGGCTATCTCTTTCATCATTACAATGCCTGGGTGGGTACTGTGGAGATCATTAATGAAAGTGTCCCTGCCCTTTTTTGGCACAGCTACCCGATTACCCCACAGAAGGCAGTCTGCCTGTATAGACATTTCATCATTGCGCCGCTGGTACGGCTTTATTTCTTCTTGTATCTCTAATGGAACACTAGACCAACTCCCGTGGAGCACAGTTTTTTACTTGGGACAGTAAGGGGTCCTCGCTTGTCCAGGTTCTAATCTGTCGGGTGGTAACAGGTGATTGCTCACTCTCGAATGCTTCCATTACCATAACTAAATCTGCGGGCTGTGCCATCTCTACCCCGGTGGTGGGCAATGGCAGCCTACTGAGAGCATCGGCACAGTTTTCTGTGCCTGGTCTGTGGCAGATGGCGTAGTTGTATGTGGACAATGTGAGCGCCCATCTCTGGATGCGGGCCGATGCATTCGTATTTAACCCCTTATTTTCAGAAAAGAGGGATATAATCGGCTTATAGTCGGTTTCCAATTCAAATTTGAGCCCGAACAGATATTGATGCATTTTCTTTACCCCGTAAACATACGCTAATGCTTCTTTTTCGATCATGCTGTAGGCCTTCTCGGCCTTAGACAGACTTCTGAGTGCATAAGCAACCGGTTGCAATTTTCCAAGTTCATTAGCTTGTTGCAATACACACCCGACCCCATAAGACGACGCATCACATGCTGGTACCAAACGTTTACATGGATCGTACAACACAAGCAATTTGTTTGAACATAACAGTTTCCTAGCTTTCTCAAAGGCATTTTCTTGGCTTTTACCCCATACCCATTCATCTCCCTTACGCAGCAAAGAGTGCAGGGGTTTTAACAATGTGCTAAGACCCAGTAAGAAGTTACCAAAATAGTTCAGGAGTTCTAGAAACGACCGCAGCTCCGTCACGTTCTGTGGTCTTCGTGCGTTCTTGATTGCCTATGACTTCGAATCGGTGGGCCTGATGCCGTCCGCCGCGATTCTTCTCCCCAGGAACTCCACTCCAGATGCCAGGAAAACACACTTCGAGCATTTCAGCCTGAGCCCCACACGATTAAGCCGACTAAGAACCTCCTCCAGGTTCTGCAGGTGCTTGACGGTATCCCGACCTGTGACCAAGGTATCGTCCTGGAAGACCACGGTGCGCTGGACTGACTTCAGCAAGCTTTCCATGTTCCTCTGGAATATCGCCGCGGCCGATCGAATCCCAAATGGGCATCTGTTGTAAACGAAGAGACCTTTGTGCGTGTTGATGCAGGTGAGGCCTTTCGAAGATTCCTCCAGCTCCTGCGTCATGTAGGCTGAGGTCAAGTCCAGCTTCGAGAACGTTTTCCCATCGCCAGCATCGCAAATAGGTCGTCTGCCTTTGGTAGCGGGTGTTGATCCTACAGTGAGAAATGATTGATAGTTACCTTGTAATCACCACAGATTCTGACGGTGCCATCTTCCTTGAGGACTGGAACAATCGGACTGGCCCACTCATTGAATTCGATCGGAGAAATTATGCCCTCTCATTGCAGCCTGTCCAGCTCGATCTCCACCCTCTTTCTCATCATGTAAGGTACCGCTCTTGTCTTGTGATGGATGGGCCGCGTCCCCGGAATCAAATGGATCTGCACTTTTGCTCCTTGGAACTTCCCGATGCCTGGTTCATATAGTGAGGGGAACTTGCTTAGGACCTGGGCACATGAGGTGTCATCGACGGATGAAAGTGCTCGGACGTCGTCCCAGTTCCAGCGTATCTTTCCCAGCCAGCTCCTGCCGAATAGTGTGGGGCCATCACCCGGTACCACCCAGAGTGATAACTCATGCACCACTCGCACTGCCGATTACGGGAATCAGTTGTTTTGTGTACATTCTGAGTTTGGTACAAATGGGAGTCAGGACTGGCTTTGAAGCCTTGTTACACCACAACTTATCAAAAGTCTTTTTACTCATTATGAACTGGTTTGTGCCCGTGTCCAGCTCCATGGACACCGGGAGTCCATTTAATTCAACCTTCAACATTATCAGGGGACACTTTGTGGTAAATGTGTGCACCCCATATACCTCTGCCTCCTCGGTCAGAGGCTTTGGTTCGTCATGATCCACCATGAATCTGAGCTCCTCTGCTACATGGTGGTTTTCAGGATTAGCAGGGTTTGCAGCTCGCCTGCACATACGTTGGAGGTGTCCCATTGTTCCACAGCCCTTGCATACGTATCCTTTGAAGCGGCATGAATGGAATCGATGATCACCCCCGCAGCGCCAACAAGGTGTTAATGGCCTTGTATTCACCACCCTTGATGGCGGACTCTGAGTCATCTGTGGATGTGCAGCTACAGGCATGTAAGTCCTGCCATGTACATTCCGATTCGAAAACAACGTTACTTTGGTCACAGTACTTGCAGCAGCACTAGTGTGATGGGAAATTTGTTTGGTATTGTCACTGGTGGAGATAAACACCTGGGCTATCGCTATGGCTTTACTCAAGGTTGGGGTCTCTACAGTCAAAAGTTTGCGAAGTATTACTTCATGGCCAATGCCAATACAAAGAAATCCCTGAGCATATGTTCTAAGTGTCCTTTAAATTCACAATGTCCTGCAAAGTGCCTTAGCTCGGCGACGTAGCTCGCCACTTCCTGGCCTTCAGACCTCTTGTACGTGTAGAACCGATACCTCGCCATCAGAACACTTTCCTTCGGGTCTAGATGCTCCCGGACCAATGTGCATAACTCATCATACAACTTGTCTGTGGGTTTCGCTGGAGCGAGCAGATTTTTCATGAGGCCATACGTTGGTTCCCCGCAAATGGTGAGGAGAATCGCCCTCCATTTGGCAGCGTTTGCTACTCCTTCCAGCTCATTGGCCACCAAGTATTGGTCAAGTCGCTCCACAAAGATTTCCCAATCATCTCCCTCTGAAAATTTCTCCAGAATGCCCACAGTTCTCTGCATTGTTGCATTGGGTTCTTCATCTGTATCTCGTCGCCAGTTGTTATGTCTTGAATAAAGAATCAGACTAGGCACTGCAAGCTCAAAGTAATTGTGACCTTGGTCCTTTATTACAGATCTCAGAGTGACTCTCCAGCCTGTGAGGCCTCCTTATACACAGATGCTCATAAGAACATAAGAACATAAGAATTAGGAACAGGAGTAGGCCATCTAGCCCCTCGAGCCTGCTCCGCCATTCAACAAGATCATGGCTGATCTGGCCGTGGACTCAGCTCCACTTACCCGCCCTCTCCCCGTAACCCTTAATTCCCTTATTGGTTAAAAATCTATCTATCTGTGATTTGAATACATTCAATGAGCTAGCCTCAACTGCTTCCTTGGGCAGAGAATCCCACAGAATCACAACCCTCTGGGAGAAGAAATTCCTTCTCAACTTGGTTTTAAATTGGCTCCCCCGTATTTTGAGGCTGTGCCCCCTAGTTCTAGTCTCCCCGACCAGTGGAAACAACCTCTCCGCCTCTATCTTGTCTATCCCTTTCATTATTTTAAATGTTTCTATAAGATCACCCCTCATCCTTCTGAACTCCAACGAGTAAAGACCCAGTCTACTCAATCCCAAGGGATTGTGGGATCCCTTGGGACTCCAGGGGATAAGCCCTCTGATGGTTAGACATGGTAATTACAGGTTTACATACATAACAATATGTACATAATGTGAAGTAGTATCTTCATTTTTATTTGCCCAGTCTCACAATTCGAATTTCACAGCAGTAAATGGAAACATCTATTGATGTAAACTGCTCGAAAAATGATGCAGTGCGTAAACTGGTGAGGAAATCTATTTCCGTAAACAACAACAACAACTTGGATTTATATAGCGCCTTTAACGTAGTGAAACGTCCCGAGGCGCTTCACAAGAGTATAATGAGATACAAATTTGACACCGAGCTTCAAAAGTAGAAATGAGTGCAGGCGACCAAAAGCTTGGTCAAAGAGGTAGATTTTAAGGAGTGTCTTGAAGGAGGAAAGAGTGGCAGAAAGGCGGAGAGGTTTAGGCAGGGAGTTCCAGAGCTTGAGGCCTAGGTAACAGAAGACGTGGCCACCAATGGCTGAGCGATTATAACACCCGTAAAAATGTAAAGGTGCTTCCTACCTGTTCATAAATTGCAAAAAATAACCAAAGCAGAGCAAAAAACATCTTGTTAATGGCTTGTTAATCATTGGTTTATGCCTAGAATGGGCTTTAAACTTCTTATTTGCATAAAAACAATTGGTACTTTCCTCAACTTAAAAATAATTGATTTTCTATTGTCCTCTAGTTAGACTTGGTCTTAATTTAAGAGCAGATGTGTTGTGGCTCGATTTTCTTCTGTGTGCCAAATAAGAATATTATTTGAATAAGCTGTCATTATGAACCAAACAGTCTTCACCTGTACAGACACAGGAAGGTATAGTAGCAAGTCTCAGCAGGTAACCCTATCTAAAGCAGGGTGTTTGTTTTCCAAGGGATAAAGGTGGTCATCACACTGCCATATCTAAAAGCCCACCCCTGTACGCTGCAGCCAGTCAATGGCCTTCAGCTCTTAAACCCAACTTCGCTCCATGAAGCTGCAGTCTGAAATGAAGTGCGTACAATGCTCACGCCTCCACTTTGCAGGACGAACCTATACTCTGGGCATAGGAAGGCTCTTACTGATTGTGAGGCTGACTCCCTCCAGATTATTCAGTGAGAGGGCAGTGTAGGCTGGAGCCCTCCCAATCTGCAGCTGCTTTACCCTATTTGCACACAACCTGTGAGAAATATTGGCCCTGAAATTGCAGTCGACAGCGTAGCTCAGGAGTACATCAACCGACCGCCGAACGAACTCCGCGCTTGCCTCATGTGAGACTCCAGGTTAAAACTTGCTTTGAAACACTGAGGAGTTGTGTGCAGCGTAGAGGCCCACGAATCCAAGAGCTGCACCGTTGTGCGTAAGCATACCTGGGATCATGTAGGCCGGTGCTCCTTCCACTAGCCAATCAGACGTAGAAAGCTCCATGCATTACAATTTGCGAATTAAGCAGTGTAATGCTAAGGGGCTGAAATTTGGTTTCGACCCGTTTGAGGGCGGTAACTGAGGCGAGCCGGGACTTCCTGCGCTCGGCACAGAAGACCCACCCCGGCCGCGAAATTGGGGTTAGCGCCCCCGACAGGAAGTGGCGCGCAATGTCGGGCTCTCCACTTCCTCTTGGGGGTGGAACCAGGGTGGTATTTTCTAGCACTATGAGGAGCGCCACATAGCGCTGGCAGGAGAACAAGGCCTTCCCCTTCCATTAAAGGGGAGGGCACACTGCGAGCTCTGCAGTGGGGCGAGAGGTCACCGGGCTTCTCCACCGGGGAGCGGGACGCCATGCACAGAAGCAGATTGAAACAAAATGGTGCCATGCACCACTCCTTTAATTTTCGCCCGCGATCGGAGAGCAGCCGGTTCACGACCCGCGAGGTTGGCGCAAACATCACCCGCAGCGGCCTCACGGGGCGCTACCCAATTTCCACTCGGGGTCGAAAATGGGTGATAGCGCACGCCGATGACATCATCATCGCTGACGCAGTGCCCCAAGGTGCTACCATTTTGCTCCTCCGCCAACTTTCGCGCAAACCCGCGGGACGCGGTAGCGGGTCCATGCCCCGGGCGAGAAATTGTTTGCACCCCGTTCATGCCCCCCGGGGAGATGCTAACAGGAGGCGCAAATGATGCCAATTTCCCCCCCCCTAAATATTTCATTGACAAGTTCAGTACTTGGCTTTAAAAAGCACAGAGAATACTTTGGAGTAAGTAACAGTTTTTTAAGTAACAGATTGAAAAAAAGATGAAAACAATCTCATCCCTCAAACTGAGCCTTTGCAGCTGCTTGGTAGGTTCTTTCACGTGCTCATTTTTAATTATTATGGCCCTGAAATTGCAATTTTCACATTGCTCCCTCCCCTTTCATTGGCGAAACAAGGCTCCTGTGCCTGTTTGCACCAGCCGTAAAACTTTCCAGCATAATTGATTCGCTGTTGGTGGGTAATTAGCCCCACTTTTCACCAGCAATGAGGATTTGAAAGTCGCTGCGGATCACCTTTCTGGTCGGAACTTGACAGATCGCAAGTTCAGGTTTTAATGCATGTGCAAGCGCAAGCGGAAATCCCGAGCTTGCAGTCAATTTCAAAGGCGACATGACGCTATAATCTGAGACTACGCCATCATACCACCCGAAAATTCAGGGCCATTTATTTGAAATTCCAATATAGCATCTACTTCAGTTAAGGAGCTTCTGATGAATCTCCTGCCACCCTTTTCCTATCATGTACACATGGCAACATTTTTCTTTTTTTTTTTCCCCAAACACATGGCAACATTAGACTGGGATCTACTATTCAGGTGTAGGGTTTTAAACTCATCGTTGAACTTCAATCACCTTTTGAGTCGCCCATGTGGCGGGATAGTGACCAATGTCAAATCAATCACAACAGGACTCCAATGCAACACTCATTGAACTCTTGTTTTCTAAAGTCATCAAAGATGAAGTCAGATGTATTAACTAACACAACTTTATTTATCAACACCTATGACAACACAATTAACAAGGATCTTGATGATTACAGTAAAGTAATTGAATACTTAATATGAATCAATGGAATGTAAATCATCATGGGCATAAGTAATTTAAGTGTATCACATTATCATTAATTGGGTTTTGCTTAGTACCGTATAACAAAGTTACCTTCCATAACCCTGATTACAGTGCAGGGTACCACATGGTCTTCGATGACTAATCAAGATGATCAATTTAATCACATGAATCGTCTTCCAAGACGTCATTCAACTGCACAGGTACACGGAGGGAGCTATCTTTGCTTGATTTTAATTAGTTTGACAAAACTTTCAGCTAGATGCTTCATTCCCTTCTTACACCAAATATGCAGGAAGACACCTTCTTAATAGCAGGGTTCTCCAGAAGGTTAACTTGACTATTCCAATGCACATCCTGGCTGGCCTCCCACATTCCACCCTACGTAAGCTAGAGGTGATCTCAAACCTGGCTGCCCTTGTCCTAACTCGCACCAAGTCCCGTTCACCCATCACCCCTGTGCTCGCTGAACTACATTGACACCCGGTTAAGCAACGCCTCAAATTCAGAATTCTCATCCTTGTTTTCAAATCCCTCCATGGCCTCGCCCCTTCCTATCTCTGTAATTTCCTCCAGCCCCACAACCTCCTGAGATGTCTACGCTCCCTTAATTCTGCCCTCCTGAGCATCCCTGATTATAGTCGTTCAACTATTGGTGTGCCTCGTTTCGGGCAGTGGGCAATGTTGGCCCCTATTAGTTACTGCGCCCAGCTCAATTTATATTATGGGAATTCTCGTTGTCAAAATATAATTTGTTTATCTGCCACCCTCTGACATGTTTACCAGAAAGGAGACTTGGTGAGCTCATTTTGGTCCCCATAATCATAATAACTTGATTTTTCTCTACTGCAAAAAGCAGGGTAAATGAGGGAAAGAAGGTACCATATATGAGCTGCAGCTCAATCACCAATCCATTAAGGATGTCTGAATCTGGAGTAAAAACCATCATACTGAGGCATGGTAAATAGATCTAAATCTGGGTGACCTAAGAAAAATGTACAGCTGGCGTCTTCTAACGGAAGAGCCATCAGAATTGACATTTATGCTGCTGTTTAGGTTATTCCCATGAACTATCTCAGATAGTTTTCAGCTATAGTTGTCCAGCATCCAACTCCATCATCATCATAGGCAGTCCCTCAAAGTGAGGATGACTTGCTTCCTCGCCAAAAAGGGATGAGTTCACAGATGTTTCAATGAAGGACCTAATATTCCAGATCCTGAACTACATCGTGACGGGTGGAAGATGCCTGTGCGTGGATTTGTTTAACGTGCGGTGGCCGTTGCACACCAGCCACCACACGGGCTTGACAGAGCTAGGTCTTGGTCCAGTGACAAGAATTACCCAAGACTAACTGGAGACCAGCTCTGCTGCACAGACCGAGTGCGCACACATATCGCAGTGTGGGCTGGCTCGTGCTGCCCCTGGGCCCGCGCCTCTTCTGGGCCCCAGATTCATGCCTCTTCTGGGCCCCGGTCACTTCCCTCTACGGACTCTTGCCGCTCCTTTGCCCCTCCTGCTGTGCCTGCCCGCACTGCAATTAACGACCTGGCTTCGTAGCCGTCGCCCTCCTGCAGCAGCACGCGTTGCTCCCTGCAGTGGTATGCCGCCGCACACTGCTCCCTCCAATGGCCCCGGCCTGCTGATGGTCTTGCAGGCCGGGACCATGCCGATTTCTGGGCCGGGCCACCGTACACTGCTCCCTCCAATGGCCCCGGCCACCACTGAAGACAATGGCGATGCTTGTTACCCAGAACACAGTGCGGGATAGAATCGGTCCCATCAATGTTGCGGTGGCCTGTTGCGCAGGCACCAATGGGGATGGACCACTGAGTAGAAGCAATGGAACAATTGAATGGTCAACAGTGTTAAAGGCAGTAGGGAATTCAAGGAATTCAAGGAAGGAAAATACTCGATGGTGATAGTCACATGGGATGTCACTGGAGATTTTCAGCAGACACCCAGTAATGGGTAAATTGGAAACTGGATTGGAGCAATTCAAAAGACGTTGGAGAGTTGGGTGCAGAATTAGGTGTTGATAACATGTTCATGGACTGTGGCAAGAAAAAGCAGGTTGGTGATGGTTGGCAAAAAAAGAGGGGTCTCGGGTAGATTTTCTTTGTAGAAAGGCAACAAAGGCAGATATGAAGAGGTTGATGATGACACTAAGGAGGAGACAATGTTTAGTCAGTAGCTGAGTCAAAACGGGCTCAAGGGAACATGGGGTGGGTTTCATCAAGAGGTTGAATTTGCTGAGTTTAAAAAGGGAAATGGGGTAAAACTTCAAAGTTTAAAGGGGGTTTTGGGGCTGAGTTTGGAAAGTGAGGGAAGGAGCTAAGGAGGTTGAGGTTGTTGAGTTGATGCCATTAATGTTGAAGATAAAAAGGTTCATAAACTCCTCAAGTTTAGTGTCCGAAGTGATGATTGAAGGTGCAGGAGAGCAGGGCAGAGGTGGGTAGTTGTGGAAAACAGAAACCTGCCTTCCATAATAATGCTGGAGTGTTCTGAGGTGCAGCCTGAGAAAAAGTAAAAATGAAAAACGTAACAGTGGATTTGGACTATAATCAGAAAATATAGTTCATAACATCACTGCAGAAGCCACATATGCCAAGCAGAGCTTGAAGGACATTTGCTGGGCAGGAGATGTGCAAATAGTCCAAATCTCCGCACGCGAATGTCCTTCTCCCGGGGATGCATCGCACACCGAGAACCGCCACTTCGGGCGTGTGCGCACATGGTTCACACCCAGAGAGGCCGCAATTTATGGCCCGTTATCTCTTTGCATACCTGGTCATTTGTGATATGTCCCAGGTCTCCAACATTTCACAAATTCCCCCATAATCTCATTCCTTGCTGCTTGAGTGATCTCTACTCCTCCAACTCTGGCTAATTATTTTCCTCTCAGTCCACTCCAACACAGGTGGTCAATCTTTCAGTTATTATGCCTCTGTCTAAATTCACTCCACTTTGCCACGTCTCTGTTCCTTCAAAAGCCTCTTAAAAACCTATCTCTTTCATTGTGCATTCAGTCATTTCATTTAATCTCTCTCATCCCTGTTCCATGTCCTATTTCTTTTCATTGTTAAGTGTCTTGAGACATCCACCTAATTAAGTGGTGCTGCAGAAATTAAAGTTACTATTGTACACACATAGAATACCAATACATTTATTAAACATACGTTCAGTTGATGAAACTCCAGACCTTGAGAAGATCAGTGATGGCACAGATTTGCTGCTGCCTGTCCAATTGTTGTTTTGAATCTCTGTGGATGAGCAACTCCTCTGGAACAGTACAATATCATGTCGTGAATAGAAATGGAATTCATCTTTTGGCTAATGCCAGTTAAATCATCACCAGATGTTTGGAATGACCTAGTATCTCACCTTGCACCCTATCACAGAACTTCCCTTTTGTTCTTTCTGACTCTCCCCCTTTTCACTGCCTCTGCACTTGCTTAAAACCTGTTACATCTCGAACTTTTTCCAGTTCCGACAAAACGTCAAAAACTGAAACATAATTCTGTTTCTCTCTCTCCATAGATACTGACTGACTTGCTGAGTATTTTCAACATTTCTGTTTTTATTTCAGCTATTTAGCATTCCTCCCTGGAGACCTTTACCCTCTTCAAACAATTCTCTTTTGTAAATTACACTTTGGCCTGAAATTTCTGATGGGGTTAGCGGGCGGGATTGGTGGCGGGGTGGGTTAGAAAGTGAATTATTTTGACAGTGGGTCAGGAACCCGCTGTCAACCTGCAGCCATGTGCCTTTCCTGATGTCGGGTCTGTCAGCGCTAAGCAGACCCGACAAGCAGAGGTGGGGAACCCAATTCAGGTAATTAGTGGCTTGTTTAAAGCCACTTAAGAATGATTTTCAGCTTAACTTTTGCATTTACAGCTCACCCATGGGGTCCATGCCTGTCAAGCTGAGGCGGGAGTTCAGTGGCCATTGAATCAGCTGTTGAGTTGATGGCTTCAAATGTAAAGTAAAAGCTCCCACCTTACAGAGATATCTTTTCTCAGCTACAAGCTATTCCTCACTGCATTTCCACAACAGATTCACCATTCTGCAAGTCATTACGCATCCAGTCTGATCTCATTACCTCTCTCACCATTGGCAGATCGCTTCTGTCATCTCGAGTTCACCTGCCATCTATTCCATCAGTATAGGTGCATTTTATGCTCTCTCACCTTGGTCCTCAGAATCCCACCACGATCAGCCCCAACACCAGCAGCACCAGGCACACGAGCAGCACCAACAACAACAGCAAACTTGTCGACAATCAACTGATGCTGCACAGGACAGAGGGCATCAGCACCCATCCATATTGCTGCTCTGGAGGCCAGGAATAGCCTCACCATGGCCAGATCTACTTCAGTTGACGCTGTACACCCTGATTGTCACATGATGTGCCTGGTTGGCACTACCTCACACCAGCTCCATAAAGCATCCCTACAATGTCTAAACCATTCCTTTCACACTTATCACCATTGCGGAGGGTACCGTTATGTCTCCCATTCACTGCAACTCACTAAGCCACTTCCAAAGATTCACACAAATCTGTCCAAGAATGCAAAGTGTTGAAAATAATGGTTTCAATGTTTGACACCACATTAACAGAAATTTTACATGGATATTGCATAAAACACCCAAGTGTGTTGTTCGTTGATATGATTGGACTTTGACGCGGGTGAGGGTGAGTGTGAGGGTGGCTCGTGAGATGAGGATGTGATAATATAGATAGAGAGAGATGGGAGGAGGTCCAAGATAAGTTGGTGTGACTAAAGATGTGCAGAAGTAGAGCAGGGAAGGCAGAGTGATGGGGATGTTATGAGAGGCACAGCAGGATAAGATTGAGTGTGACTTTGCAGTAACATTTCATGATCTGCTGAGATCATTTAAATGTTTGCGGCACTGCACCCAGGTCCTCCTGAACACATCCCTGCTTGTGCCCTCCTGTGCGATGTGCAACCGGGCTGTGTTAATCTCCTGCGGAGGTCTCTTTCACCCATATGACGGGAAGAGGACCTCCCTGCATGCTGTGACACCCTCCGAGTCATGGGAGAGCCTGGTTTCAGCCGTGCACCTCTGTGCAGTCATTGTAAGTGTTTGTAGCACCTCAATGCTGTAGAACACTGGCAGCACAAATGTCAAAACAAAGTTGGCAATGGTCCCTTTAAGGAACCTGAACTGGGCCCTGAGTATGGAGCGGAGTGGTAAGGGAGGCGTTACACACCTCTTTTAGGGCGCAAGGCTGATTGAGCAACTGAAAATCCGTTGCTAAAAAGCCGGCCTCGGAGTTCCTTAACAGAGACTTGCGTTGCAAAAAAAAATGCAACTAAAAACACAGCAAACATTCCCAATACCTTAAACATCCCATAATAATCTGAATCACAATAATAAAAATAAACAAAACAATCAAACTGACCTCATTCACCAATTCCTTCACTCACCGTTGCCGGGACAGCTCTAACCAGCTGGTTTTCCAGGTGGTCCCACCATGGCCACTACAGGGCGCTATAGTATCAGCTCACTTCAACAAGCAGTCGAAACCGATGACGTTGCACACCAGCTCTCCGCTCCTGAGCGGTACAGCTCTGCGCCCCCGCAAAACCAGCAACAAATTTGCCAGCGGGGCGCTGGACGCTGGCCGCCCGCCCGGAAAGCATTTCCTCCACCATTACCTCCCCTCCGGGGCGTGAACAGAGGTGGCAACATAAATAAAATTCAGCCCAGGGTGTTGCTATAGTTAGATGTTTTGAAGTAAATGTTTTGGGCCCAGAAGTCATCATCGGGTTTAGCTAAATAGGTTGGATCCATAGCTTGGCAACACTACACCTCCCATTAGTGTCTGGGAACTAGTCCCTATAAACTGTTCCTTAGACATTCAGTGGCTCCGGTTTTTCAGGTGTTAAACCCGGGTACCTAAGCACCCATTATGACACCTCTCATTACAAGCCGGAAGTGCCCCTAGATATATTGGATATTGGATTAGGCCGCTCTATAACTTCCAGGGTGCACACCAGAACTACTTGAAACAATGAATTAAGTATTCAAATTGGAGCCCACATTTGTTGTATGGTCCTTTTGTGATTCTGGTCTACCCCAGTGCCGGACTTTCCACATGATAAACGCGCCCAGTAACTCGTGGCATTAGCAGGAGGTGGGACCCTTCAGAAGTGTTATTTAAATGGCTACTTACAGGTTAGTTGTCATTTGAGGCTGCTGGGTAATGTCTGGATGTTTTTTTTTTTGGCCTGGTTTCAGTCTGTGAAAACTTAACTCTGACTGCTAAAGAGATGAACTTTGTTGGTGCTGCACTGTTTATGGTTGCCTTCGAAACACTTTTATTGCTGTCATGGGTGGGCTGTTAGGGCTGCTTTTGGAGGGCCAGGGGGAGCAGCAAGGAAGGGAGGAGAGAGCAGAAGCAGTTCGGACAAGAGGGAGAAGGAGGATACTGCGCAGGGGGCCAAGTCCGCAGCGGCTCTTCAGGGAGCATGTCTCCTACATAAAATTCTCAGGGAAACAATATATCAGGAGCCTCCACTTTACAAAGGAGGCTACGACTGAGCTATGTCACCTGCTGCAGCCACAACTCAGGCTTCGTATCAGGGTACGGACAGCTCTGCCTGTGGCTATCAAAATCCTGCGGCCCTTACCTTCTATGCAACAGGATCTTTCCAGGCTGTAGCAGTTGACATCAATGACATCTCTCAGTCCACTGCTGTATCAGGAAAGTCCCAAGGGCTGGATTTTTGGTTTGTTGCCGTCTCTGTTCCAGCGACCCGCCGGGGTTTTCGGGGCCGGTTTTGGCGGGGTGTGGCGGTGAGCCGGTGTGCAATGGCCATGGTTGCGACGCCGGCTTGAATTTTGCCACCCGCCTGACCTGTAGCGCTCCATAGAGTGCCGTGCTGGCACCGCCTGTGAGAACGGTCAGTACGAGCTGTAGCGGCTGCAGTGCGGTAATTAATGTCGACCTCAGGTAAGTGTGATTTTTTTTTGTTGCGATTTATGTTATGGTGGCGTGAGTTATTTATTGGGAATGTTTTTGGTGTGTTTTTTTCCAAGTTTTTTTCCTCCCCAGGCCTCTCCCCGAGGCCGGCTGTTTAACTCGGGATTTTCAGTTGCTCAGCTGGCCTAGCGGCTTAAGAGAGGCGTCCAACGCCTCCCTTAGTGCTCTGCCCCACACTCAGGGCCCAGCTGCCCAATTTTGCTGATTGAGGCGTAAACTATTCCCGGGCGCAAACTTTACCGCCCGACACCATTACCGCCCCGAAATGAGCAGCCCCAAAAGTCCAGCCCCAAGTCTCTCTACACCAGGAGGATAAGCTAAATTATTTTCCCCATGGACAAAGTGAAGCAGGATGAAAGAGCATTTCACTTTGCCCGCATTGCAAGCTACCCCAGGGTCCAATGTGCCATAGACTGCATCCACATTGTCTTGGTGCTCCCCATCACCAGCCTGGTTTGCAACCACAGGCGGCTCATCGTGCAGGTTTGTGACCGCTTTCCTGGCAGCAGTCTTGATTAATTTATCCTTTGCCAGTCCTCGGTGCCACCATTGTTCCAACCAGGCCGTCAGGCTCCAGGCAGGCAACAGGCCGACAAGGGCGATCCCCTACCAGACCTGACTCATGACCCCTGTCAGGAATTCGGGCATAGCTACAGAGCTGGCCTACAATAAGAGCCATGCTGCCACCAGAAACATCACAGACCAAACAATTGGCATGCTCAAACACTGCTTCAGCTGCCTGGGTAATTTGGTAGAACCTTCGTCGTACAGCTCTGAGCGGGTCTCCAGATTTATGGTCATCTGCTACACGGTCCATAACTTTGCCATCATGAGGGACCATGGGGGAAACACAAAAAGTTAACAAGCAGGTACAGCAAGTAATTAGGAAGGCAAATGGAATGTTGGCTTTTATTGCAAGGGGGATAGAGTATTAAAAGTAAAGAAGTCCTGCTACAACTGTACAGGGTATTGGTGAGACCACACCTTGAACACTGCATACCGTTTTGGTCTCCTTATTTAAGGAGAGATAGATATATTTACATTGGAGGCAGTTCAGAGAAGGTTCACAAGGTTGATTCCTGAGATGAAGGGGTTGTCACATGAAGAAAGGCTGAGCAGGTTGCGCCTATACTCATTGGAGTTTAGAAGAATGAGAGATGATCTTATTTGAATCGTACAAGATTCTGAGGGCGCTTGACAGGGTAGATGCAGAGAGGATGTTTCCCCTCATGGAGGAATCTAGAACTAGGGGGCATAGTTTCAGAATAAGGGGTTACCCATTTAAAACAGACATGAGGAGGAATTTCTTTTCTCAGAGGATCTTTGGAATTCTCTCCCCCAGACAGTTTTGGAGGTTGGGTCATTGAATATATTTAAGATGGAGATAGACAGATTTTTGAACAATGAGGGAATCAAGGATTATGGGGGCTGTGCAGGGAAGTGGAGTTGAGGCCAAGATCAGATCGGCCGTGATCGTATTCAATGGCGGATCAGGATCGAGGGGCCAAGTGGCCTATTCCTGCTCCTATTTCTTATGTTCTTATGTTCTTATACCATCTGGGCATCCACCTTTTTATCCGAGGTGAGATAGATTTTCCTGGTCTTGGTTCAGGGCCTTGAATCACCTGGGGACACAGAATATAGGGAAACTGGTGGAGGAGCATGCCCAATTTGTGTCTGTCAACTTAAGTGGATGGATAAATCCAGCGAGCTCCATTCAGGGTGTGTGATCCCCCTGCCCTCTATTCACTGTGCCCAGGGAATCCAATTCGCCCAGGCACAGGACCGTGAAACATTACCGTATTTCTACTCACTTTGTGCATGTAAGATCATTCAATGAAGGAAGTCAAATGTACAATCATGATAAAAAATCAACCAGATAATGAGTTAAATTTTAATAACAACTTTGAAGAGTGTAATATGTGAGACTCATTTGAAGTTAACTGAACCACATAACTGATGTATGGAGAAACCTTACTGAACATACCTAGCTGATGTTCAACTGTAGAAAATAGGGACTTGTGCAGTTGGATCCCTGTACACCTTCCTCAAAGAATATACTGTTAAGCATCTCGGGTCTTGTATTAGCCTATTTAACATTACAGTATTGCGGGAAGAGCATATGGCTGTTGACGTTTCTACTTTATTTTCCCTCCTTTCGAGAAGCTTACAGTTCATTAAAAAAAAGTCTGAATCTAAGTTGCATTGCTTTGTCATAACTTGCCTACATAAGGCCCCTGGTTCTTGCCAAAGTGTAGAATTATATGTCCTTGGCAATGACTAACATTTATGTTGTGCTGTCTATTTGCCAAATGCAGAAATCAAAGCTCATTCAGCAATAGAATGAATATTGTAATGCTGTTTGCACAGTTGAATATTTGACTAACTGATGCGATGCCTCAGAACTTTGTGTTGCTTGGCATATGGTTTTATATTCCCTTTCTTTTCCTACTTAGTTGTTCCAAGGTCACTTAATTTGCAAGCAAAATGGCTGCTTATTTTGTGATACCTGCATGAACTATGCACAAATGTAGATTACAAACCATTACCCCCTTAGTTTAATATGCAGCCACTCTTTAAAAAAAGCATAAATTATTTCTGATCTGCCAAACAAGAATCCACCGTTGAACAGCCACTCAATGGAGAAGGCAGGGAGAAGCAATGAAGCGCAGTAATGAGTAATCTTATTACTCAATGGTCTGTGGTCTGTACTGGGCTCTCGAATGCTAGAAGTGTCAGGGAGATGAATAGCAGAGTGTCCCATTGAAAAATATGATTAATACCAGCCTCTCACGGACTCTGAAGATGTAGTAGCAGCAGCTGGTTGGACAGCAGTTGCATGCTGGGAAAATTCATCGGATGGCATTGGAGCAGAGAGGGCAGAACATTGGACAAGCAATTATTGCAAGTGGGAGTGAGAAGTGGGATGGGGCGGGCAGAAGAGGCAGACGGGTCCTTTGACTTCTGCAGTGTAAAATTGGATGTTCCAAATTAGGAAAGAGAAAAAACATTCTGAAGCAGTCAAAAACCCAGGGTGTACATCGGATAAATACGTGAAGTATTATCTTGCCTTTCAGTGTGTAAACATGTCGAGGGATAGGGTAGTTATTCATACTGGCGGGCTTCAGCCTCCTGTACAGTGAACTTTTTTCGCTAATGGAATGATTGATAAGATGGAAGTAGATGCTTTAAGATGGAATTAATCATTCTGCACAGTAATTTATTCATGTGTTTCATCATCCACAGACTGTGATGATCACCTTCCTGTAAAACAGAGGGTAACTTCAACATTCACCACTGACAATGTCCCCCATCAAATCGATTTCTTCGCAGATTCTCTGAGAAAGAGTTTGTTTTTTTGTACAAATACTGTAACAGAAATAGAGCTGCACATTCATTTTGTTGCAGCCTCTTACCAAAGCTATAGCTGCACTGTGTGAGCTTGGTCACTTTGACATTACAGATTTGAACTTATCCTGTCTAGCTCTTGGCTCACAAGCTACAATGCACCATTTTATAAAACATGAGGTATTTTAGTTATATTTCCACAATTATAATCTGAATTATTCAAAAATTTATAAAAAAATGATTTAAATGCGAATCATTAAATGAAAGCTAAGTTGTGTATTATTTTGAAAGTTGACAAATCTTTCAGTACTTACAGAATTAATGACTAACTGTAATAAACTATTCTCGTAGGCTTTGAAATTGCGCTGTTGGATACTGGTGTACACATATCTGAAGTGTTTGTCTAAAATTCCTCTCTGCTACATTATCAGAGGCTTTAACCCATTTACTTTAAGCTAAAGTCGCAAAGAGAGGAATTTCAGACCAATGTGTTAAGGATTGGTACATTAGCATTCAAGGACCAGAGCGATTTGACGTAGAGGTTGGTGCAGTTTCCAAGTACTTGCTAATCGACCAAATGCTTTGAAAATGCAAGGTAGAGTATATTTCCACTCAGTGCAATATTGGGGAGGGAAGGGTGCAGAGTAGGACATCTGTTGATGTTTCCTGTACATGGCTAGTTCTGACTAAACTTCAAGATTTGGGGTTAATTAGCTATGCTATATAAAGTCCTGCCTACTCACTTGACCGCCTCGAGAGGTTGCAGGCACCTGAGCATTGCTTCAAAAATTTAAAGGGCCACAGCATCTGAATCTGTTGACATATTGATGTATTAATGGAGCTTTGCACAGCAAATCCTTTGAGTATAGCCGAGCTGCAAGATGCATGTTCCACTGCTGACACACAGAGTAAGTTGCAGGTTGTGCACATGCCTGTCAAAGTTTTTTTTTCCGCCTGCAGACAACACGGCACGTAAGCGTCATTTTTCTCAGTTCGCTCTGTGGATAAAGGAAATGGACAACACAACACGACACAAATATCTCACATTCTACCCTCCGTAAACTAGAGGTGATCCAAAACTCGGCAGCCCGTGTCCTAACTCGCACCAAGTCCTGCTCACCCACCACTCCTGTGCTCACTGACCTACATTGGCTTCCCATTACACAATGCCTCGATTTCAAAATTCTCATCCTTGCTTTCAAGTCTCTTCATGGCCTCACCTCTCCCTATCTCTGTAATCTCCTCCAGCCCCACCACACCGCCTCCCCCCCCCCGCCCCGAGATGTCTGCGCTCCTCTAATTTTGCCCTCTTAAGCATCTCTGATTATAATCGCTCAACTATTGGTGGCCGTGCCTTCTGTTGTCTAGGCCCCAAGCTCTGGACCTCCCTGCCTAAATCTCTCCACCTCTCTACCTCTCTCTTCTCCTTCAAGACGATCTTTAAAACCTAACTCTTTGACCAAGCTTTTGGTCACCTGCGCTAATTTCTACTTATATGGCTCGGTAACAAATTGTTTTATGTCATAATTTACTCCTGTGAAGCGCCTTGGGACATTTCACTACATTAAAGGCGCTATATAAATACAAGTTGTTGTTGTTCTCTCTTGTCATCAAGCAGTACGTTTGTTTTGCAGACTTCACAGAACTTGACCTGCATCTACTGTCTAAAACACTAGTTAGGCCACAGCTAGAGTACTGCATACAGTTCTGGTCACCACATTATAGGAAAGATGTGATTATACTAGAGAGGGTACAGAGGAGATTTACAAGGATGTTGCCTGAACTGGAGAATTTTAGCTATGAGGACAGATTGGATAGGCTGGGTTTGTTTTCTTTGGAACAGAGGAGGCTGAGGGGAGACCTTATTGAAGTGTATAAAATTATGAGGGACCTAGATAGAGTGGATAGTGTTGTGTATGCAATAACTCAAAAGACTGAGTACTGTAAGCCAGGTACAAACCTGGCTCTACTTTATTAGGGCCCGAAGTGATCACATTACAAGGTGGCTGGCCTTTTATACCTGGGCCACACACACGTGCGCACAGCCCAATGACCTCCAACAATGGTGCCACCTGGTGGCTAGTAAACCCAAGCTTACATACATGACAAGATCGCCCTTTAAGATATTAGTAATGGTCTTTTTACAAATTGAGATGGTCCGGGGCTTTCCACTCCCGACTTGAACGTCTCAGTTCAACTGCAGCCTTGGGCAAGTGTTCTGGGTCTGTTATGACTGGGGGCTGGGCAGCCGATCTGATGGGAGTGGCAATGACCACGTCAGGGATTGAAAGTCCAGATTCATTTACCATGTCAGGGATTGACAGTCCAGATTCATTGATGACAGCAGAGTCCTCTGATGACTGAGGGTAGGTTGGTTGGTCACTGATTGTGTCTTCCTCAGACTGTTCCGGTTCATCCGTGTGCCGCAGCTTTATCTGATCGACATGTTTCCTGCATGTCTGCCCATTCCTGAGCTTGAAGATGAACACTCTGTTACCCTCCTTGGCCGTAACAGTACCGGCGATCCATTTGAGACTTTGACCATAATTCAGTACATACACAGGATCATTGATAGAAATGTCACGTGACACAGTAGCACGATCATGATACCCTTGCAGACTTTAACGTCTGTATTCAACACGATTATTCAAGTCAGGAGAGAGCCTGGTCTTGAGACTATCAATAGTTCAGCAGGGGAGACCCTGGTAAGCATATGGGGTCTTGTCCTGTAACTAAACAATATGCATGACAAGCGAGTCTGCAGTGAACCTTGAGTTACACATTTCACACTCTGCTTGTCCATTGGATGTGGGTTTGAATGGTGCTGACCTCACATGTTTGATACCATTGAGTTTAATGAACTCTTGAAACTCCATACTGGTGAAGCAAGATCCGTTGTCACTTACAACGATGTCAGGCAGACCATGCATAGCAAATGTGACACGAAGGCTCTCAATGGTAGCTGTGGATGTGCTGGATGACATGATTGTACACTCTATCCACTTGGAATAAGCATCCACCACAACTAAGAACATCTTTCCCAGGAAGGGACTTGCAAAGTCGATGTGGATCGTGGACCATGGTTTCGACAGCTATGACCACAGACTCAGCGGCGATTCCGCTGGTGCTTTACTAAGCTGCATGCAAGTGCTGCACTGATGCACACATGAATCCAGATCAGAGTCCATTCCAGGCCACCATACATGAGACCCGGCAATGGGTTTCATCATGACAATACCGGGATGCGTGCTATGTAGATCATGCATAAATTTCTCTCTGCCTTTCTTGGGCATAACAACATGATTACCCCACAGTATACAATTGGATTGAATGGATAGTTCGTCTTTGTGACGGATGTAAGGTTTGTTCTCCTCACATATTTGCTTGGGTATGGCAGACCAATCACCACTAAAGATACAGCGTTTCACAACCGATAATATCGGGTCCTGGCTGATCCAGATCTTAACTTGTTGGGCCTTGACAGGGGTTTCTTCACTTTCAAAAGCATCCATGACTAACTGTAGGTTTGCCGGTTGTGGCATTTCCACCTCCGGTGTGGGCAACGGCAGATGGCTCTATGCATCGGCACAATTCTCAGTGCCAGGTCTATGGCGAATGACATAATCATAGGCAGATAATGTCAGCGCCCACCTCTGGCTGCAGGACGATGCATTGGTATTGATACCTTTGTTTTCCGAAAACAATGAAATGAGTTTCCAGTTCAAACTGAAGACCAAACAGGTACTGATGCATCTTTTTAATCCCATGCACACAGGGTAGTGATTCTTTCTTTACATGCTGTAGGCTCTTTCTGCCTTTGACAAACTTTTAGAAGCATATACAACAGGTTGTAATATGATGTAACTTCACAGGCCAATACTAGACGCTTACACAGATCATAATGTACCAGCAGCTTGTTAGAGCAAAGCAGATTAGTAGCTTTCTCAAAAGTTCGATCTTGAGATGCACCCCACACCCAGTTGTCGCCTTTTCTTAGCAGCATGTGCAGTGGTTCTAATAAGGTGCTCAATCTAGGTACGAAATTACCGAAGTAGTTGAGTAGACCCAAGAACGAACACAGCTCCTTCACATTCTGAGGCTTGGGTGCATTTTTGAGTCCAAAGGCCTGATACTGTCAGCAGCAATTTTCCTCCCCAGGAATTCGACTTCCGGTGCCATGAAGACGCACTTTGAGCATTTCAGTCTGAGTCCCACTTTGTCCAGACGATGTAAAACCTCTTTCAGGTTGATCAGATGTTCAGCGGAGTCACGACCTGTGACCAGTATGTCATCTTGGAACACGACGGTTCTGGGGACGGACTTCAGTAGACTCTCCATGTTCCTCTGAAATATGGCTGCAGCCGAGCGAATTCCAAAAGGGCACCTGTTGTAGATAAACAGTCCTTTATGAATGTTGATGCACGTAAGTTTCTTCGACATGTCGACCAGCTCCTGTGTCATGTAGGCCGACGTAAGATCCAGTTTTGTGAACAACTTCCCCCCGGCTAGCGTTGCAAACAGGCCATCAGCCTTCGGTAATGGGTATTGATCCTGTTTCGAAACTCGGTTCATCGTAAGCTTGTAACATAGAAACATAGAAAATAGGTGCGCGAGTAGGCGATTCGGCCCTTCGAGTCTGCACCGCCACTCAATAAGATCATGGCTGATCATTCCTTCAGTACCCCTTTCCTGCTTTCTCTCCATACCCCTTGAGCCCCTTAACCATAAGGGCCATATCTAACTCCCTCTTGAATATATCCAGTGAACTGGCATCAACAACTCTCTGCGGCAGGGATTTCCACAGGTTAACAACTCTCTGAGTGAAGAAGTTTCTCCTCATCTCAGTCCTAAACGGCCTGCCCCTTATCCTAAGACTGTGTCCCCTGGTTCTGGACTTCCCCAACATCGGGAACATTCTTCCTGTATCTAGCCTGTCTAGTCCAGTCAGAATCTTATATGTTTCTATGAGATCCCCTCTCATCCTTCTAAACTCCAGTGAATAAAGGCCCAGTTGATCCAGTCTCTCCTCATATGACAGCCCAGCCATCCCTGGAATCAGTCTGGTGAACCTTCGCTGTATTCCCTCAATAGCCAGAACATCCTTCCTCAGATTATGAGACCAAAGCTGAACACAATTTTCCAGGTGAGGCCTCACCAAGGCCCGGTATAACTGCAGCAAGACTTCCCTGCTCCTATACTCAAATCCCCTTGCTATGAAGGCCTTCTTCACCACCTGCTGTATCTGCATGTCAACTTTCCATGACTAATGAACCATGACACCCAGGTCTCGCTGCACCTCCCCTTTTCCTAATCTTCCACCATTCAGATAATATTCTGCCTTCGTGTTTTTGCCCCCAAAGTGGATAACCTCACATTTATTCACATTATACTGCATCTGCCATGTATTTGCCCACTCACCTAACCTGTCCAAGTCACCCTGCAACCTCTTAGTGTCCTCCTCACAGATCACACCGCCACCAAGTTTAGTGTCATCTGAAAACTTGGAGATATTACACTCAATTCCATCATCTAAATCATTAATATATATTGTAAAGAGCAGGGATCCCAGCACTGAGCCCTGCGGCACTCCACTAGTCACTGCCTGCCATTCTGAAAAGGACTCATTAATCCCGACTCTCTGCTTCCTGTCTGCCAACCAGTTCTCTATCCACGTTAGTACATTACCCCCAATACCATGTGCTTTGATTTTGCACACCAATCTCTTTTGTGGGACCTTGTCAAAAGTCTTTTGTAAATCCAAATATACCACATCCACTGGTTCTCCCTTGTCCACCCTACTAGTTACATCCTCAAAAAATTCCAGAAAATTTGTCAAGCATGATTTCCCTTTCATAAATCCATGCTGACTTGGACCAATCCTATCACTGCTCTCCAAATGCGCTGCTATTTCATCCTTAATGATCGATTCCAACATTTTCCCTACCACCGATATCAGGCTAACTGATCTGTAATTACCCATTTTCTCTCTCCCTCCTTTTTTAAAAAGTGGTGTTACATTAGCAACCTCCAGTCCATAGGAACTGATCCAGAGTCGATAGACTGTTGGAAAATGATCACCAATGCATCCACTATTTCTAGGGCCACTTCCTTAAGTACTCTGGGATGTAGACTATCAGGCCCTGGGGATTTATCGGCCTTCAACTCCGTCAATTTCCCTAACACACTTTCCTGCCTAATAAGGATATCCTTCAATTCCTCCTTCTCACTAGTCCTTTGGACCCCTAGTACATCGGAAAGGTTATTTGTGTCTTCCTTTGTGAAGACAGAACCAAAGTACTTGTTCAATTGGTCTGGCATTTCTTTGTTCCCCATTATAAATTCACCTGAATCCGACTGCAAGGGACCAACACTGGTCTTCACTAATCTTTTTCTCTTCACATACCTATAGAAGCTTTTGCAGTCATTTTTTATGTTTCCGGCAAGCTTCCTCTCGTACTCTATTTTTCACCTCTTAATTAAACCCTTTGTCCTCCTCTGCTGTATTCTAAATTTCTCCCAGTCCTCAGGTTTGCTACTTTTTCTGGCAAATCTGTATGCCTCTTCCTTGGATTTAACACTATCCTTAATTTCCCTTGTTAGCCACGGTTGAGCCACCTTCCCCGTTTTATTTTTACTGCAGACAGGGATGTACAATTGTTGAAGTTCATCCATGTGATCTTCAAAGGTCTGCCATTGCCTATCCACTGTCAACCCTTTAAGTATCATTTGCCAGTCTAATCTAGCCAATTCACGCCTCATACCATCAAAGTTACCCTTCCTTCCGTTCAGGACCCTAGTTTCTGAATTAATTTTGTCACTCTCCATCTTAATAAAGAATTCTACCATATTATGGTCACTCTTCCCCAAGGGGCCTCACACAACAAGATTGCTAATTAGTCCCTTCTCATTACACATCACCCAGTGTAGTGTCCACAAATCTAGACAGTGCCGTCATTTTTCAACAATGAGGCTGGCCCATTCGTTAAATTCATCCGGTGGTATGATCCCTTCAAACTGGAGTCTGTCCAGTTCAATTTCGACCTTCTCCCTCATCATGTACGGCACTGCCCGAGCTTTATGAAGGACGGGTCTTGTATCCGAGTCCACGTGGATCTGCACCTTGGCTCCCGTGAAATTGCCAATGTCTGGTTCAAACAGCGAGGGGAACTTGCTCAGCACTTGAGCACATGGAGTGTCCTCCTCCGACAACAACACTTTGATCTCGTTCTAGTTCCATCTGATTTTTTCGAACCAGTTCCCGCCGAACAGTGTTGGACCATTGCCTGGAACAATCCATAACGGTAAATCGTGAACCGCACCATCATACGACACCTTGATTACTGCACTGCCAATCACCGTTATGAGTTCTTTAGTGTATGTACGCAACTTGGCATTGACTGGACTCAGCTTAGGTCTCACAGCCTTAGTGTCCCACAGCCTGTCGAATGTCCTCTGGCTTATTATTGATTGACTCTCACCCGTGTCCAGTTTCATCGATACCGGCACAACATTAAATTTTACATTAATCATTATCGGTTGGCTCTTTGTTAGGAACGAATACAGTCCATACACTTCCTCCTCTGGTATCTCGGATTGCATGTCCAGATCCACGCTAGACTGGTCATCATCCTCCACGTGGTGTGTCGCAGCACGCTTGCTCAGTTGCGGACACGTGCACTGGAGATGCCCCACTTTTGAACAGCCTTTACAAATATACTGTTTAAACTGACACTGATGATGCCGATGGTTTCCCCCACAATGCCAACACGGTGATAACGGATTCATTCCCATTGGCGGACTTTGAGCAGCCACAGGTTTCACGTACGCAGTCTGATAGGCCCTACCATATGCAGCTCTGCCAAATGACGATACTATCTTATTTACAGTACTTGCCGAGTTCCAATTTTTCAATGATATCTGGTTTAAACTTTTGTCCGTCATCATGCATGATTGGGAATCGTGATGGCCTTGCTCAAATCCAGCTTCTCCACCGCCAGTAGCTTATGCAGGATCACCTCGTGGTTGATGCCGATTACAAAGAGGTCCTGCAGCATGTCTGCCAACGCTGTTTCGAACTTACATGGTCCAGCTAGATGTCTTAGGTCGACAACGAGTTCCGATACATCCTGACCCTCAGAACGAACGTGCGTATAGAATCGATATCTTGAGATGATGATGCCTTTATCTGGTTTGAGATCGTCACGTACCAGAGCACATAATGTTTCATAGTCCTTGGTCCGTCGGACTTAAGGGCGAGAGGAGATTCTTTATGAGTCCATAGATTTTCGGACCACAAACCGTGAGGAGGACCGCCTGGTGCCGAACTGTGTCTTCTTCTTTCTTTATTTTTTTGGCCACGAAGTACTGGTTCAAGCGGGCTACAAAGTCTGCCCAATCTTCTCCCTCCACAAATTGCTCCAGAATTCCAATTGTGCTCATTTTTGCATGCGAAGGTTCTTGTTACATCGTTGCCAAATGTTGTGTGTGCAATAACGCAAAAGACTGAGTACTGTAAACTCCGAACAGGTACAAACCTGGCTCTCCTTTATTAGGGCCCGAATTGATCACATTACAAGATGGCTGGCCTTTTATACCTGGGCCGCACACCCGTGCGACAGCCCAATGACCTCCGACAATGGCGCCACCTGGTGGCTAGTAAACCCGAGCATACATACACGACAGATAGGAAGGTCCTATTTCACTTAGCAGAGGGGTCCACAACCAGGGATTTAAAGTAATTGGTAGGAGGTTTAGAGGGGATTTGAGGGGAAATGTTTTCATCAAGAGGGTGGCAAGGTCTGGAACTCACTGCCTTAAAGGGCGACAGAGGCAGAAACCCTCACCACATTTAAAAAGTAATTGGATATGCACTTGAAGTGCCGTAACCTACATGGCTACGGACCAAGAGCTGGAAATTGGGATTAAGCTGGATAGCTCTTTATTGGCCGGCGTGGACATGATGGGCCAAAATGGCCTCTTTCCATGCTGTAAATTTCTATGATTCTATGAACTTAAGCTTCTCAGCTTTGTATCTTTGCAAAGTACAATAAAAACTATCATGGTGCAGTAAACTGGTCAGAAAAGGGCGAGACCAACATGAAGTGGTGGCCACTCAGCAATGCCTTGCAGAAGTATACTGATTCTTTGAAAAAGTTTTTTTTTACAGAGGTTAAGTAGAGAAAGAAATAACTTACATTCATATAGCACCTTTCACTACCTTCAGGATATCCCAGTGCACTTTATAGCAAATTAAGTACTTTTAAAGTGTAGTCACTGTTGTAATGTAAGAAATATGAGACCCAATTTCTCACAGCAAGGTCCCACAAACAGCAATGAATAAATGTCTAGATCATCTATTTTTGCTGTTGGTTGAGGGATGAATTTTGGCTTGGACATTGGGGCAACTCCCCTGCTTTTCTTCAAAAAGTGCCGAGGGAGTCCCACTCCAAAGATTTGAGTACAAAAATCTAGGCTGACACTCCAGTGCAGTGCTGAGGGAGTGCTGCGCTATCGGAGATTCTGTCTTTCGGATGAGACATTAAACCGAGGTCCCGTCTATCCTCTTAGGTGGCTGTAAAATATCCAATTGCACTATTTCGAAGAAGAACAGGAGAGTTATCCCCGGTGTCCTGGCCAATAGTTATCCCTCATTTAACATCACCAAAACATATTACCTCGTTATTATCACATTGCTGTTTGATGGGAGCTTGCTGTGCGCACATTGGCTGCCGCATTTCCCACATTGCAACAGTGACTATACTTCAAAAGTACTTCATTGGCTGTAAAGCACTTTGGAATGTGAAAGGCAGAATACAAATGTTAGTCTTTCATTTTTTTTAATGTCCACCTGAGAGGACAGACGGGACCTCAGATTAACCTCTCATCTGAAAGATAACACTTCTGACAGTGCAGCACTCCCTCAGTATCAGTAACTTTACCCTATAATGGCTCTCCTTATAGTCTAATTGAGTGATATTGCCAAGTCAAAGCAAGTGTGGCCAACTTTGAGAGGAGTGTTACGTGTACGAATTGTGGGAACTAGGCTGTCCACATGACAAATATATTTACCACAACGACGTATTTGTAAATTTTGTTACAAGAAGTAAATCAAGCTCATGCTTAAGAATATTGTTGGCTGTAATTTATTTTGAACAGTGCTACACGTACATCACACATTTGGCCGTGTTTGAGGCAATGGACTCATTCGGTGGAATCAAATTAAAAACTGTGGAGACGAAACCATGATAAAGTAGACTAGAAATCTGGCAACTTAAGCCTCAATGTATTTGTTTTTAATCAGCACAATGAAGAATCATTTTGCACCTTATGTGGTTTTATGCAAATCACAAGTGTTGGAATACCAGAATACAGGTGAACAGATTAAAGTAATCCTGTCGGCTGAGAACTGTGTTAAATCCATATCAAAATAAAACAATACAATTTCTTACTGCCTTCATTCAACTACTTGTGATCCACAATATATAATCTGGATAACACAAAAAATGAGGGTTGTGTTGCATTATTATATTTTTTAAATTTCATCATCATAGGCAGCCCTTCGAAATTGAGGAAGACTTGCTTCCACTCTAAAAGTGAACAGTTCAATACGGGAATTACAGTCTCTGTCAGGTGGGACAGACAGTGGTTGGAGGAAAGGGTGGGTGGGACTGGTTTGCCGCACGCTCCTTCCGCTGTCTGCGCTTGGTTTCTGCATGCTCTCGGCGATGAGACTGGAGGTGCTCAGCACCCTCCCGGATGCACTTCCTCCACTTAGGGCGGACTTTGGCCAGGGACTCCCAGGTGTCGGTGGGGATATTACATTTTATCAAGGAGGCTTTGAGGGTGTCCTTGAAACATTTCCTCTGCCCACCTGGGGCTCGCTTTATTTTAAAATTTATACATGGGACGTGGGTATCACCAGAAAGGCCAGCGTTTATTGCCCATCCCTAATTTCCCCTCAAGCAGGAGGTGGCGAGCCGCCTTCTTGAATAAATGGCATTTCAGGGCAGTTAAGAGTCAACCACTTTACTGTCACATATAGGCCAGACCAGGTAAGGGCGGCAGATTTCCTTCCCTGAAGGACATTAGTGAGCTAGATGGGTCTTTACAATAATTTGGTAGTTTCATGGTCACCATTACAGATTTATTTAATTGAATTTAAATTCTCCAGCTGCTGTGGTGGGATTTGAACTCATGTCCCCAGATCATTAGTCCAGGTCTCTGGATTACCAGTCCAGTAACATAATCACTATGCTTCCGTACCCCTTAATATGATTCTCAAAGTATGGATTAATGGCCATGAAATCTCCAGAAATGTGATAGCTAATATTTTCTTAATTGTGTAAATTGCTATGATAGTGCAGTATATAAAGTGCTGAGTTTTATAATTTTCTTAAAAATGGCATTATTACCATATTTAGGTTAGAAGTTACTATTAGTGATAATAGTGAATGGATGTTTGACATCCCTTTGTCTGCCTGCGCTAAACGAGTGGACATGTGAATGTCACATGAATGCATTAAGCATCCATCCATTAATATGTCTAATAGTAATTTCTGCCCTTACAAATAATTTCCTCTAGATTTTAAAATGCTGATAGATAAATAGCAAAAGCAAAGGGGGAAATACTTTGTCAAGGACTTGCTAACTATTACTTCAGCAGTGCGCTTGTTGAAGTCTTCTGTTGAAGCATTCAGGGATTTCATCAACAAAGACACAATTCAGCAGCGGATGATATTATTGTCCAGTTATTACTTTACAAGTTGAGGTCAAGCTGTCCAAGCCTCAGCTGTCAGAGGCTTTTGTCAGTCTCAGCCCAATGCTTTCAGCTGTCACTGCTGGTCTTCAACTGACCTCAGCTAGCAGCCCACCCAACCGTCACAAGCAGTGTTTGGCCAGCACTATACAGTATAGCCCTCTCCTACCATGTCTGCCCTCAGTGGTCCTGACAATTCAGCTGTAACTTGATTCATTTCTGTGCGTGAGAGTCCCTCACAGATCCATGCCATTTATAAATTCCAGAACTTAACACGTCACAAAAACCTAAGTACTCTCCATATTCAGGATGACTGACATCTCCATGAACTGTTTGTGAAACTAACACCAATTCCCCATTTATAGCCAGCTATTCCATTTAAGAATGACTAACTTCTCAGCTGCCAATTCATGCCACTCCTAATATGTAGAGCCCTTTGGTGTTTGTATTGTGTTTGTTTCTGGAATGTATCAATTACATGAGTCTATAAATTACACTCAGGCACAGAAACCCTTATCCATGCCTTTATCACCCCAAGGCTCAATCTCTCCTCCAGCCTCCATAGCTCCAGTTTGTCATAACTCCAACTCATGCTGAACTCTTGGTATATCCTATTCTACACAAAGTCCAACACATCTACAATTACTATACTCGCTAACGTCAACTGTTTCCCAACACACCAATGTGAAAAACCTTGTCTCATCTTCAAATTTTCATGGCTTCACTCTGCCATGCATCCACAAACTTCTCCTGCTCTACAACCCATAATAAGCCCTCCTCTCTGACTCTAGTCAACTATACCCCCTCATCCTTTCTCTCCATTATTGGCGTCAAATATGCCTGCACTGTGGAATTCTCTCCCTAGACCTCTTTGACTTACTACCGCTCTTCTAATCCTCCAAAGCTTCCTCAAACCCTAACTCTTTGACGTACCTTCAGTTATCTCTATATACACTAGCATATCAGCCAGCATTCAGGTGTGGGTCATGCAATAATACTCTGAGTCAGAAGGTTGTGGGTTAAGTCCCACTCCAGAGACTTGAGCACCAAACTAGACTGACATTGCAGTACTGAGGAGGTGCTGCACTGTCGAAAGTGCCAACTTTCAGATGAGACAATAAACCGAGTCCCCTATCAGGCGGGTGGAAAAGATGGTGCTATTTTGAAGAACAGCAGGGGAGTTCTCCCCAGTGTCCTGGCCAATATTTATCCCTCAACAACATCACTAAGAAATAGATTATCTGATCATTATCTGATTGCTACTTGTGGAACCTTGCTGTGTGCATATAGCTGCTGCGTTTCCTACATTACAACAGTTTCTTACATTCAAAATTGCTTCAAAGGCTGTAAGGAGCTTTGGGACGTCCTGAAGTTGTGAAGGACGCTATATAAATGCAGGTTCTTTCTTTATTCTGGCCCCATATAGTTGGCAGAAGCTAAATGCCATTGAAATGTCATCATTAGGATATCCAGGTGATTTATAGTACTAAGATCAAAACAGAACATGCCAGTTAATGAAGGACTTCCACCCGAAACACAAACCTGTGTTTTCTTTTTGCAGAGGCTGACAGATCTGCTGTGTATCAGCAGCGTTTTCTGATTGCATTTCAGGTTTTCAGCGTTATTCAGTTTTTCTTTTCATCTCTACTAATTTATTGAGCTGTTGATCAAAGGAATAAATCTCGCAGAATGATTAAATTCCAAAGTATGTTTATTATGACCTACAGCCAAATAGGATCATTGAACAAGTCCCACAGGATGGGCGTTTCGGGTTCATTTTGTGAGGCAGAAAATCAAATTACTATATTAAATAAATGTTTTTGATAGGTCTCGACACATATACACTGGACTGTCCTAATGACGGTATTCATTTTATTGAGCTGCAAAGTGTACTGTAAAGAGACTAGCTCACTGTCTCATGTGAAAATCTATATTAAAAATGTTGCTCATTCCTTCTGTTTTTCCCCTTTGCATATTCATATTTAAGTGATGAGGACTAATGACATCATAAGGGGACATCAGCTGGTGACAGTTCCTAGGGGAACTGAATTAGTTAGTCACAGTTGAGGCCGATTTTAAGAACTCACGCTCCCAGCAGGTGAGACTCCTCACTGGGAGCACGCATTCGTAAAGTCAGCTCTTGGATATGATCATTAATCCAAGGCACTTTGGCAGGCTTCTTGTTTCAAGGCATTGTAATTCAGTTCCAGCACAAAGTCAGATGGAGAAACTCCTGCAAAGTCTCCTGATTACATTACAGACAAATGGCGTTTATAACACAAGACAACAGGGAGGTAAAAACAAAATTACATTAAATCATCATTCTTGCAATAGTTCGAGTTTTCAAAAAATGTTCATTTATATAGTGCCTTTCATTACCTCAGGATGTCCCAAAGCACTTTACAACCAGTGACATACTTTTGAAGTGTAGTCACTGTTGTAATATAGGAAACGCAGCAGCCAATTTGCAAACAGCAAGCTCCCACAAACAGTTTCACCCCCTTTTGTTACCTCAGGCCTCTTGGTGGGTGGTGACCCGACCACAAACACCAATGAGATACTGATGTTGATTGAGGAATAAATATTGGCCAGGACTCCAGGGAGAACTCCCCTGCTCTTTAAGTAGCGCTGTGGGATCTTTTATGTCCACCTGAGAGGATAGACGGGACCTCTATTTAATGTCTCATCTAAAAGATGGCAGCTCCAATAGTGCAGCGCTTCCTCAGTACTGTGCTGAAGCGTCAGCCTAGATTCTGTGCTCAAGTCTCCGGAGTGGGATTATGAACCCATAGCTTCTGACTCAGAGGCGAGAGTGCCAACGTTTAAGCACTCTGGATGAACTTACTCACCTACATGCAGCCAGAGTTCATGAAGCTGCTGATGAATGTACTCACTTGGCCTGGTTTTATACGTACAATCCAGTTACAGACAAGGCTGACTTTCATTCAACGAAATGTTGGTTTCCCTCAGCCCACCTCCACCTCCAAAATACAACCAAAATAAAACTGAAAAAAGCAAGTAAGAAGCATCTTGCTGAAGTTTCTGCAGTCAGGCAATTGACATAATTGGCATAAGGTGCCTGCTCCAGTAGCAGTGTCTCGGGAGCATGCTAGAGGGGGTGAGGAGCAGAAGGTGGCACAGGTCAGCTACCGTCGATAGAAATGGGTAAATTCCCCTGGACCTCGCAAGTGTCTGAGCATTAAAGCTGATATTGATGGTGAAGGCCATCAAAGGGACATAGACAGGCTAAGTGAAGAGGCAAAAACTTGTCAGATGGAGTACAATGTGGGAAAATGCGAGGTTATCCACTTTGGTAGCAAGAATAGAAAAGTAGAATACTGGGCCGAAAATTCGGCCCTCGCTGGGTCCATACAAAGTGCGCACAGCCCCGGCAATGCCTCATAAAAGCTGCTTTTCAGGGCCAGATGCGCATGCACTGAAAACCGACTTTTCCAATCTGTCAAGATGTCTCCGTACAGATCCTCCGCATCCCTGGGAGAAGGACATCTGCGCGGGAGAGATTGGGCTATTTGCCCAACTCGTGCCCAGCGAATGTTCTTCAAACTTTTACGCCTGGTAAAAGCCGGTGCATAGTTTACTTTTGCCAGTGTAAGAGTTTTAAAACATATAAAAATTAAATTTAATCATTCATTTTTATGTTAAAACCCTGTCCATTTAGGTGAGTTTATTTTGAACCCTATTAGAACACATTAAAAAAATTCCCCAAAATAATATTTTTTTCTAAAACATTTAATTACACTTAATTTTAATTAATGTTAAATATGTGAGGTGTCTTTTTTATTTATTATGCTGTGTTTCTTGTTTTAGGAGGTCTTTCTCATTGATAGTAATGGGAGTCCATACAAACGGAGATCCCATTTTTATCAATGGGAATACTACCCAGTGATTGGTGGTCCGAGCCCACGTGACTCCAGCATTTCCGTACGTACGGGGAAGTCCTCTCCCCATACGCTGCGCATCGAATGAAGGCCTCCGACCACAATCGAAGGCGCCTCCGTGACCACCAGGTATTTACATAAAATATTATTGGGTCAGAGACGTTCATCCGAAGGAAGTCTCTGACCGCAATTTTCCCCCCACTATTTAAATGGAGAGAGACTACAGAATGCTGAGGTACAGAGGGACCTGGGGGTCCTCATACACGAAACACCAAAAGTAAGCATGCAGGTACAGCAAGTAATTAGGAAGGCAAATGGAATGTTGGCCTTTATTGCAAGGAGGATGGAGTATAAAAGTAGGGATGCCCTGCTACAACTGTACAGGGTATTGGTGAGACCACACCTGGAGTACTGCGTACAGTTTTGGTCTCCTTACTTAAGGAGGGATATACTTGCATTGGAGGCAGTTCAGAGAAGGTTCACTAGGTTGATTCCTGAGATGAAGGGGTTGTCTTACGAGGAAAGCTTGAGCAGGTTGGGCCTATACTCATTGGAGTTCAGAAGGATGCGAGGTGATCTTATGGAAACATATAAGATTCTGAGGGGGCTTGACAGGGCAGTTGCTGAGAGGATGTTTCCCCTCGTGGGGGAATCTAGAACTAGGGGGCATAGTTTCAGAATAAGGGGTCGTCCATTTAAGATGGAGATGAGGAGGAATTTCTTCTCTCAGAGGGCCGTGGATCTTTGGAATTCTCTACCCAGAGAGCTGTGGAGGCTGGGTCATTGAATATATTCAAGGTGGAGATGGAAAGATTTTTGAACTACAAGGGAGTCCACGGTCATGGGGAACAGACAGGAAAGTGGAGTTGAGGTCAAGGTTAGATCAACCATGTTCTTATTGAATGATGGAAGATATTTAACCACCGTTTCTTTGCTCCAATGGAGAGTGAGAATCCAGCCGCCTCTTGCCGAAAGGTATGTATTATAAGGTTACAAGTAATCACTGGTGAGTCTGCGGCAACATGTCTGTCAGAATCACGATCAGAGAACGGTGGAAAACACAAGAGCACGTCTGCATGGAAACATAGAAATTTACCGCGCAGAAGGAGGCCATTCCGGCCCATCGTGTCCGTGCCGGCCGACAAAGAGCCACACGGCCCTCGGTCAGCAGCCCTGAAGGTTACATATAAACCTATGAACAATGGTGGAAAGGCAAAGAGCATCCGGCCCAACCAGTCCACCTCACACAACTGTGACACTCCTGTAACACTCCTTGCACCGAAACATTCTACACTCCACCCCAACCGGAGCCATGTGATCTCCTGGGAGAGGCAAAAACCAGATAAAAACCCAGGCCAATTGGGAGAAAAAAAATCTGGGAAAATTCTTCTTCAACCCATCCAACCAATCAAAACTAGTCCAGGAGATCACCCTGGACGTATTCGATTCACTGCAGTACTTACCATCGTACCTGTGCCAGCCAACAAGAGGTTATCTAGTCTAATCCCAATTACCAGCTCTAGGTCCGTAACCCTGTAGGTTATGGCTTTAAGTACCCATCCAAGCACCTTTTAAATGTGGTGAGAGTTTCTGCATCCACCAACCTTCCAGGCAGTGAGTTCCAGAACCCTCTGCGTGAAGAAGCCTCCCCTCAAACCTCCTCTGAATCTTCCACCAACCACCTTAAAACTATGCCCCCTCGTAATTGACCCCTCCACCAATGGAAATAGGCCCTTGCTATCTTCTATATCCAGGCCCCTTAAAATTTTGCACACCTCAGTGAGGTCTCCTCTCAACCTCCTCTGTTCCAATGAGAACAAACCCAGCCTATCCAATCTGTCCTCATAGCTAATATTCTCCATTCCCGGCAGCATCCTAGTAAATCTCCTCTGCACCCTCTCTAGTGCAAGCACATCCTTCCTATAATACAGTGACCAGAACTGCACGCAGTACTCCAGCTGTGGTCTAACCAGAGCATTATACAATTTAAACATAACCTCCCTGCTCTTGTATTCTATGCCTTGGCCAATAATGGCAAGCATTCCATATGTCTTCTTAACCACCTTATCTAGCTGGCCGGCTACTTTCAGGGATCTGTGGACAAACACTCCAAGGTCCCTTTGTTCATCTACACTATTAAGTGGCCTACCGCTTAATGTGTATACCCTTTCCTTATTAGCCCTCCCAAAGTGCATTACCTCACACTTCTCTGAATTAAATTCCATTTGCTACTGCTCTGCCCACCTGACCAGTAGATTGATATCCTCCTGCAGCCCATGACTTTCCTCTTCAATATGTAGCCAGGGAGAGAGGACCTGAAGGAGGGAGGGATGGGTGTCAGTAGAAATATATGTGTGTGTGTGTGTGTGCTAGGCCCGTGCAGCAGAGCTTGGTCTCCAATCGTCTTGGATCCCCTTGCCATTGGACCAAGACCATGCACTATCAAGTTTGTGTGGTAGCTGGTATGCAACGGCCACCCCACGTTAAAAGAATTCACGCACGGGCATCTTCCACCCTTTAAAATGAGGTTTGGGACCTGGCCTGCTTTGGTCTCATTGGTCACCATTTTAGTGTGGAAGCAAGTCATCCTCAACTTTGGGGGACTGCCTAAGATAGAGAGAGAATGGTGAAACGGGCACGAGGGGCTAAATGGCCTACTCCTGCTCTTATTTCTTATGTTCTTATCAGCCATTAATATTATGGAAGATTTGTGCTTCATAAAATCAGATAGCCTTGCAAAAGGCCAACAGATCAGAATTCTAGCCAGATTCTCTCACATTGTAGCCCTCAATAATTCAGCTTTACAGAATGGTCAGCTGTTCACTGGCAGAGGCTTTCCATCTGGTTACACGGCAGTTTGCTGAAACATTAGATGAACTGACAGAAAACAAAGAAGCTTCACATTCCGAAAGATGGCTACAATAAGCAGCAAATGTCTGTCGAGCATTGTGATAAAGGAAGAGAGTGACACCTTTTTGAGATTAGAAAATCCCCAGGGTGGATTCTTCCCAGTCACGCTCCGGGAAAATTCAATTTAACTCTTGTCATTTTTTTTGCTGTTGGACAAAGGAACCTGTGAACAGAGATGTTGGCGTAGATCTTGACTTGCCATAAAATGGGTGATAGTGAGTCGGCAGCCCATGTTATATCTCGCCCCACTTTTATTTCTATTGATGGGCTTCTGACACGCTAGCACGTGTTTTACATTATCGCACAATATCAAAATCTACTCCTGTTGTGTCCGTTTTATGCTTGTATATGCTCAATTCTCCTAATGAACCTCCAAACATGAAATCGATGCTGTTTCCCTTGGCTGGTGAGTCTAGAAGTAAGGGGCCTAGTCTCAGGATAAGGGGTCGGCCATTTAGGACTGAAATGAAGAGAAGTTTCTTCACTCAGAAGGTTGTGAGTCTTTTGAATTTTCTACCCAAGAGGGCTGTGGATGCTCAGTCCTTGAGTATATTCAAGACTGAGATCAATAGATTTTTGGATACTAAGCGAATCAAAGGATATGGTGGTAGTGAGGGAAGTGGAGTTGAGGTGGAAGATCAGCCATGATCTTATTGAATGGCGAAGCAGGCTCGAGGGGCCGAATGGCCAACTCTTGCTCCTATTTCTTATGTTCTTAATGTTTCCTACGTTACAACAACGACTACACTTCAATAAGTGCTGCATTGGCTATAAAGTACTTTGGGACACCCGGCGGTAATGAAAGGCACTGTATAATATTTGATTCGTTCACGAGATGTGCCCATCCCTAAGTGCCCTTGAGAAGGTGGTGGCGAGCCGCTTTCTTGAACCACTGCAACAGGCCTCGTGGTGAAGATACTCTCAGTGCTGACTTTGTCACAGCAGCTTTGGTACAACTGAGTGGTTTGCTGGGCCATTTCAGAGGGCAGTTAAGATTCAACCACAATGTAGTGGGCCTGAAGTCACATATAGGCCAGACCAGGTAAGGATGTCAGATCTCCTTCCCTAAAGAACATTAGTGAACCAGTGGGACTTTTCCTAACAATCCAGTACATTCATGGTCCCTATTACTGATACTAGCTTTTCCAAATTTATTTACTTGATTGAATTTAAATTCCCCCAGCTGCCGTGATGGGATTTGAACTCGCGTCTCCGCATTACTAGTCCAGTAACATAACCACTATACTAACGCATTGTATATCAATGGTAGTCTTGCTTTCTTTCAAAGACCCACATCTCCTTGTTCATGGAACTCAGACCCCTTGGAGTGAACCTGCAGATCCTGGGCCCATGAAGGGTCCATGAAGGCCCTTCATGAAGGGTCCACACCCGGAACATGAACTCATCTGCCCTCTCCGCAGATGCTGCTTGACCTGCTAGTGTTTCCAGCCTGTTCTGCTCTCTGTCACAAGCTCCTTCAAACACGGCTCGACCCGTGAGCATTCTATGGCTCGAAAGCATTTTCAGCTGCTGGGATTTCCTACTTTTTTTTTTGGAGGAAGACCAGTTTAGTTCCACTTACTGTCATTGTGAAGAGTTAAGTGCAATAACAGTCTTTAAGCCAGTTCAGAGATGGATACCAGCTGTTTTCTACCAATCTCCCGAGGTCAGACAGAAGCCCAGTTACATCTTAGGGAAATTTTTCTTCGGCACCAGTATTATGGAGAACATACGCTGAGATTTTTCATTTTTTTTAAAGTTACATTCTGGAACTGAATGGAATTCAACGGAATTTGTTTTAACTATCAACTGAGGTAAAACAGTAGCAAATTAGCCACTTAAAAAGTTGTCAAATGTCACTGTAATTATGTTGTCAAAGTGAAGTGAATAACGAACAATGTAAATTACTACTGAAGCCTCTAATTCTGGTCTGTAGAAAAGAACCTGACATATCCGATATATACCTCCGCGGATAAAAGCTAAGTAACCATCAGAGTTCCATCGTCTCAATCCATCATTCATTGCAGAGTAAATGAACTACAAAGCTGGCAATTTTGCATCACAAATAAGGCAGTCAAGACACAAACACCACAAGCTGACAGGCCAGAGGCAAAATTAACAACTTACACACACACACAAAAAATACATGGATGATTTATTTTTGGCATCCGTCTCATTTGCAGACAAAATTCAGCAGCTTACAGCCCGTCAAAGTCTGACATTGGCAATGATGCAGGTCAAAGACTTTGTATAGAACGGTGAAAGTTGGCAAGGTACTTGGATAAAGAACACCTGGGTTCTAATAAGGAAAATAAGCACGCAGTTATCTGTCAAGGTTATCTGACAACGATTGCATCATTAGTGGCTAAACTGCCAGGTTATCCGTTCTTGGCAGGTACGTGTCTGATTGTACAAACAAGCAACCAGGGGTGTCTATCAGCAGGATCCCGTATTCATGGTGATCAGATATCTCAGTAGTGTTTAAAAAGTGTGAAGCTTTCCATTAATTCACTTCCGGATGTATTTGAAAATATTAGAAGCAACAGTGCTCTGACCACAGATGATCAATATCTAACACGGCTCATTGCAAACAGTAGCAATTGATTACTACCTAGCAGCGAAGGCTCTTTGTACACGAATAATCCACCCATAAACATACACCGACACACGCATATACATACACACACATCTACACACCCATACATACACGCACCCACACACGCATACACACATGCACCCACCTACACACACATCTACCTACACACATGCATACACCCACACATGCATACACACACGCACACATGCACACACCTACACACATACACATACCTATGCATAAACCTACACACATCCTACACATAAGCATATGCCTATACACACGTAAATCCACACATAAGCATTCACCCACTCTCACACACACGAAAAATTGCACACACATTTTCAAAGTATAAAACAAGTTTTTTTTAACCATTTGTCATCTTTATTTCACCAATAAGTTTTCAATGTCTGAAACATTAGTCGAGCCGTTTATCACATTTTTGTGTTAATAACAATCTACTTTTTCCCTTTCTGCCACCAGAATATTCAATTTATTTCTATTATGTATGTGTAGTTTAGTTCCTTTTAGAGCTTCTCCACCATAATTTTATTGCCAGAATTTGTATCTTCCATTGCTGACTGCACTATTATGATTACAGAGATTTTTTCGGTGTGACTTTGCATCATAACACTAATATGACCCTGAGACTAGGCTGTGAGATACAAGTGCATGAATACTCGTTATTCACCTGAAATTCCTCTCTCTGTTACTTTAGCAGAAGTGCTGGCCGATTTATCTTAAATGGATTAAATGTTGCCATTAAATAGCAGACAGTGGATTTGCTTCGATTCAAAAGTGGTATTGCAGTCACCGGTGTAATGTAGGAAATGTAGCTGTCAATTTGTTGCCGCAAGCTCCCATAAACAGAGATGTGATAATGACCAGATAATCTGTTTTTGTGATGTTGGTTGAGGGATAAATATTGGCCAGGACACCGGGGAGAACTCCCCCTGCTCTTCTTCAATACAGTGCCAGAGGATCTTTTATGCCCACCTGAGAGAGCAGACAGGGCCTCAGTTTAACATTTCATCCGAAAGACAGCACCTCCGACAGTGCAGCACTCCCTCAGCACTGCACTGGAATGACAGCCTAGATATTTATGCTCAAGTCCCTGGAGTGGGACTTGAACCCACAACCTCCTGACCCAGAGGCAAGAGTACTACCACGTGAGCCACAGCTCTCACAATTGCAACTCAAGAACCAGTCATAAATTGACTCCCTAATACACCAAAACCAAATGGCACTTCCAGTAAAGACCCAATGACCACTTCCAGTAAATAGTCTTACAGCTTCAGCTTTGCATCATCAGCAGCATAACTGCAGGTCAATACAAACCGAGTTTACCAATTTGCCAGGAAGTCCAATGGCTTATTCAAGAATTCTTAAAATGAACATTCTTACTGTTTCCGGAGAGCCCACACATTCATCAGGGATCTCCTAATGTTAAGTTGAACCAGCCAGCAATAGGAGCTATTTGCATAGGTGTGTGGGCATGATGCGCGATGGAGCAGGTGCTATAACTCAGGTGAGCTGGCTGCACATTGCATTCTACAGATACTTGTTTGAAACTAGGACCCGTCATATAGAAACGTAGGAACATAAGAACAGGAGTAGGCCGTTCAGCTCCTTAAACTCTGAGCGATCATTGAACTGGATTTTCGGCTTTTAGGATTTCAGGGCGTTAATGCTGACGGGGCGGTCCTGATACCACCTGGAAAAAGTTTGCGCCTCAGTCAATAAAATTGGGCAGCTGGGCCTTGAGTGTGGGGCGGAGCGCTAAAGGAGGTGTTACACACCTCTCTTCGGGCGCTAGGACGGCTGAGCATGCGAAAATCCTGAGCTAAATAGCCAGCCTCGGAGCGCTCCGAGAGAGGCCTGGGGAGAAAAAAAAACCCTGAAAAAAACCCACCAAAAGCATTCATAAATAAATACCTCATGCCACTACAACATAAATCGCAAAAAAAATTATATAACCAACAATCGCACTTACCTGAGGTCGACAGTACTTACTTCACTGTAGCTGCTACAGCTCGGACCACCCACTTTCACAGGCAGGGGGCGCCACGCAGTGCTATGGGTCGGCCGGGAGCCAAAGATTGAGCTAGAGTCGCAACCAGAAGCGTTACACACCAGCTCACCTCTTCCGGGCGGTAATGCTCCGCGCCACGCCACGCCAAAACCGGCCCTGAAAGTCCCAGTGGGGCGTTGCAAGCTGGCCGCCCGCCCGGAAGAGCTCACCGCCGCCATTGCCGCCCCTTCTGGGGCGAAAACAGGGGCAGCAACAACCCGAAAATCCAGTCCTAAAATTAGTCTTGAAAGCTCCAATTGTCCCAGCACAGAATGCCACCCTTGTGGCATGATTTGACAGGAGGGTGTACCCAGGATGAAGACTTGACCAGCCGGATTGAAGATTGGGAATCTGGAGCTTGCTCTCGACAACTTTCCATCATGGAAAATTGTGACAAGTATACCCACAATTTTCTGATATGTACTGCAGATGGATAATTGCCCCCCTCCAGGAATGCATACTTCTAAAATGATCCCCTTTAGAAAGAAGGACATTGCAGTTATATAGCTCCTTTCACGATCTCAGGCGCTTTTCAGTAAATTAAGGACTTTTAAAAGTGCAGTCACTGTAATGTAGGAAATGCAGCAGCCAATTTGCACACAGCAAGCTCCCACAAACAGCAATGAAATAAATGATCAGATCTGTTTTAGGTGTCGGTTGAGGGATAAATATTGGCCAGGACTCCGGGAGAACTCCTGGAATAATGCTGTGGGATCTTTAATGTCTACTTGATTAGATAGAATGGATTTCAGTTTAATGAGTCATTAGAAAGGCAGTACCTCCAAAAGTGCAGATGTCCCTCAGTTTTTTTATGGAGCGTCTGCCTAGTTTATGTGCTCAAGCTTGCGGCATGGAACTTGAACCCACAGTCTTCTGTCTCAGAGGCGAGGATGCTGCCACTGAGGCAACTTAGAGTGACTGGCTGGCAATTATTACATACAATGTGCTGGGTTTCTCCCGACAGCAGTAAGCAGGCAGCCGGTCATCCGGCTCAGGCACATTAGCAGCAGTACGTCCGGCTGCAGTCAGAGACCAAGGGGGCGAAATTGCCCCACGTCCCGCTTGGAGCCGGTAACGTTCTAGGGCCAGGGCATTTATCTCACGGCCCAGAAGTTCCATCCCCAGTGCGGAATTCGGCCTTGCCATGCCGCGCTCCAGAGCCCAGTGCCCCGCCAACAACAACACCATCACGTGGATGGTCCACGTGCTGACGCGACAGAATGCCCCTCCCCTTCAATTAAAAGGGAGGGTCGCTGCGCGCTCTGCAGTCCCTTTGACCACGTGGCCACTCGGGACGTCCTCGACCGGCCCAACAGCCCGGCACCCATAACGGCGTGCCAGGCTGCAGGATGGCAGCCCGGTCGAGGTGAGGGCCGGTATTGTCGGGCCGACAGAAAAATATGACGGCCCACGGCGCAAACGGCGTCCCCTTTAAGGGACGCCCCGGTGGCGGGTGTCCGCCAGATCCGCAGGTCGCGTGACATCCTCACCGCCCGCGGGGCGATTTCCGCTAAAGGGGCGCGCAAATTGCGGGGTGCGGCGAAGGGGAGCGGGGGCGGGGCGGGAACAGGAAAGCCGGAGCGACAGTGGCCGAGGCTGGGTTTGTGGGGTCAGGAGGGTGAAAATGTATAGAAACTCATCTTCCCGGTTATCCTCGGCCAGACTGTTACTCGTTATTGGTCGGTACATGCACACCGCTTACTTCGACCAGAGAAGTCCAAGAATGGCAATTTGGGGTCCTATTGACGTCATGGGACCCTGATTTTATTTTTCAATAGGTTTACCGCCTGAGTCTGACTGCTTAGCACCAGTGGTAGGCCCCCAGAGGATATTACCATCGGCACAGCTACACTATGACGGATATCTGCTTAGAGTCTTTGGTGTATTTTTGTCTGCATGTGATCCTTGCTGACATGACGTATCTGCTCACCTTTCCCAGCAATAGGGTGAGTAATGCAGCCATATGTTTACTGTCATATTCTAGGCTTAATCATCGCAGTAGAGACTCCTGCATTGAAATATCTACTAATAGAAGTGTCAGTCTGTATTTGTGTTTCTCAGCACATTAGATAGGAAGGGGGTTGTATATATGACTCCTGCTCACCTAGAGAGACTCGCAAGCTGGACTACCTGTAATCGACATCTGGAACCAACGAGGGAGCTAGCCATCCTAGACTGGGTGATGTGTAATGAGAAAGGACTAATTAGCAATCTTGTTTTGCGAGGCCCCTTGGGGAAAAGTGACCATAACATGGAAGAATTCTTTATTAAGATGGAGAGTGACACAGTTCATTCAGAAACTAGGGTCCTGAACTTAAGGAAAGGTAACTTCGATGGTTTGAGGCATGAATTGGCTAGAATAGACTGGCAAATTATACTTAAAAGGTTGACGGTGGATAGGCAAAGGCAAACATTTAAAGATCACATGGATGAACTTCAGCAATTGTACATCCCTGTCTGGAGTAAAAATAAAATGGGGAAGGTGGCTCAACCGTGGCTAACAAGGGAAATTAGGGATAGTGTTAAATCCAAAGATGAGGCATATAAATTGGCCAGAAAAAGCAACAAACCTGAGGACTGGGAGAAATTTAGAATTCAGCAGAGGAGGATAAAGGGTTTAATTCAGAGGGGGAAAAAAGAGTACGAGAAGAAGCTTGCCGGGAACATAAAAACTGACTGCAAAAGCTTCTGTAGATATGTGAAGAGAAAAAGATTAGTGAAGACAAACATAGGTCCCTTGCAGTCAGGTGAATTTATAATGGGGAACAAAGAAATGGCAGACCAATTGAACAAATATTTTGGCTCTGTCTTCACGAAGGAAGACACAAATAACCTTCCGGAAGTACTAGGGGACTGAGGGTTTAGTGAGAAGGAGGAACTGAAGGATATCCTTATTAGGCAGGAAATTGTATTAGGGAAATTGATGGGATTGAAGGCCGCTAAGTCCCTGGGGCCTAATAGTCTGCATCCCAGAGTACTTAAGGAAGTGGCCCTAGAAATAGTAGATGCATTGGTGATCATTTTCCAACAGTCTATCAACTCTGGATCAGTTCCTATGGACTGGAGGGTAGCTAATGTAACACCACTTTTTAAAAAAGGAGGGAGAGAGAAAGTGGGTAATTATAGACCAGTTAGCCTGATATCGGTAGTGGGGAAAATGTTGGAATCAATTATTAAGGATGAAATAGCAGCGCATTTGGAAAGCAGTGGCAGGATCGCTCCAAGTCAGCATGGATTTATGAAAGGGAAATCATGCTTGACAAATCTTCTGGAATTTTTTGAGGATGTAACTAGTAGAGTGGACAAGGGAGAACCAGTGGATGTGGTGTATTTGGACTTTCAAAAGGCTTTTGACAAGGTCCCACACAAGAGATTGGTGTGCAAAATCAAAGCACATGATACTGACGTGGATAGAGAACTGGTTGGCAGACAGGAAACAGAGTGTTGGGATAAATGGGTCTTTTTCAGAATGGCAGACAGTGACTAGTGGAGTGCCGCAGGGTTCAGTGCTGTGACCCCAGCTCTTTACAATATACATCAATGATTTGGATGAAGAAATTGAGTGTAATATCTCCAAGTTTGCAGATGACACTAAACTGGGTGGTGGTGTGAGCTGTGAGGGGGACGCTAGGAGGCTGCAGGGTGACTTGGACAGGTTAGGTGAATGGGCAAATGCATGGCAAATGCAGCATAATGTGGATAAATGTGAGGTTATCCACTTTGGGGGCAAAATCTCAAAGACAGAATATTATCTGAATGGTGGCAGATTAGGAAAAGGGGAGTTGCAAGGTGACCTGGGTGTCATGGTACATCAGTCATTGAAATTTGGCATACAGGGACAGTAGGCGGTGAAGAAGACAAATGCTATGTTGGCCTTCATAGCTCGGGGATTTGAGTATAGGAGCAGGGAGGTCTTACTACAGTTGTACAGGGCCTTGGTGAGGCCTCACCTGGAATATTGTGTTCAGTTTTGGTCTCCTAATCTGAGGAAGGACGTTCTTGCTATTGAGGGAGTGCAGCGAAGGTTCACCAGACTGATTCCCGGGATGGCAGGACTGACATATGAGGAGAGACTGGATCAACTGGGCCTTTATACATTGGAGTTTAGAAGGATAAGAGGGGATCTCATAGAAACATATAAGATTCTGACGATACAGGACAGGTTAGATGCGGATAGAATGTTCCCGATGTTGGGAAAGTCCAGAACCAGGGGACACAGTCTTAGGATAAGAGGTAGGCCATTTAGGACTGAGATGAGGAGAAACTTCTTCACTCAGAGAGTTGTTAACCTGTGGAATTCCCTGCCGCAGAGAGTTGTGGATGCCAGCTCATTGGATATATTCAAGAGGGAGTTAGATATGGCCCTTATGGTTAAATGGATCAAAGGGTATGGAGAGAAAGCAGGAAAGGGGTACTGAGGGAATGATCAGCCATGATCTTATTGAATTGTGGTGCAGGCTCGATGGGCCAAAAGGCCTACTCCTGCACCTATTTTCTATGTTTCTATGTTTGAGTTCACAAATAGCCCAAACTTCATCGCTTTAGAAGCTGAAACACCAACAGTGCGCCCAAACTGTGTGACAGGCAACCCTCTGGCTTGTACACCAGACTACCTGGCTGGAAGGTGTGGCCTAGAATTGTAACAACAACTTGCATTTATATAGCACCTTCGACATAGTAAAACAGCCCAGGGCACTTCACAGGAATGCTATCAGACAGAATTTGACACTGTGCCACATAAAGAGATATTAGGACAGGCGACTTGGTCACAGAGGTAGGTTTTTAAGGAGCCTCATAAAGGAGGAGGGAGAAGTAGTGAGGCGTAGAGGTTTAGGGAGGACATTCCAGAGCTTAGGGATGTGTTTATTTGCACTAATAACATGGCCACCATGTCTCTGATTGGCTCTCCTGTATCACATGACCTATTGCTGATTGGTCCCCTTGGAGGATAGGCACACCCTGAAGTTTCTCTGGAATGTGTAACTGGAACCACCCAGCCCAAGTTCTGACTGTCTTTGCAAATTGTAATTCGATCCATTCTAACTTCAGAAGCCAGAGATTACAGATCTCAGGCAACCCAGCAAAAGCCATCAAGTTCCAGCCGAAGTCCCTTACCCCAGCGCAACCGACCCCCTCCCACCCCCCTGCCTCTCCCACCAAGATGGGGCATTGTGTGTGGGTCACAGATTGTTAACAGGTTTATTGGGTATGAAGTGAATAGTGACAGTGTCGTGACTTCTGGATTTCATCCACTCCAACAATGTCCCTGATGCACTGAGTTTTCTGAGAAACGTGATTTCTCTACCACAGAAGGCTGTGGAGGCCAAGTCACTGAATATATATAAGAAGGAAATGGATAGATTTCGAGACACAAAAGGCATCAAGGGGTATGGGGAGAATGTGGGAAAATGGTGTTGAGATGGAGGATCGGCCATGATCATTTGAATGGCGGTGCAGGCTCGAAGGGCCGCATGACCTACTACTGCTCCTATTTTCGATGCGATCCGTCTTCCCTGAGTTCCCTATCTCCCTTCTCTTCCTCACCCCATCCCCCGCCCCATGTGTCTCTCTTCCCCCCCGCAATATGTCTCTCTTCCCCCCCCCAAGTGTATCTCTCTCTCCCCACCGCGCCTCTCTCCCCCGCCGTCCCTCTCTCTCCCCACCACCCCCCTCTCCCCCACTGCGCCCTCTCTCCCCACTGTCCCTCTCTCTCCCCCACCGCCCCCCTCTCCCCCACCGCATCTCTCTCCCCCACCGCCCCTCTCCCCACTGTCCCTCTCTCTCCCCACCGCCTCCCTCTCCCCCACCGCCCCTCTCCCTCACCGCCCCTCTCTCTCCCCACCGCCCCCCTCTCCCCCACCACCCCTCTCCCCCACCGCATCTCTCTCCCCCACCACCCCTCTCCCCACTGTCCTTCTCTCTCCCCCACCGCCCCCCTCTCCCCCACCGCCCCTCTCCCCCACCGCATCTCTCTCCCCCACCGCCCCTCTCCCCACTGTCCCTCTCTCTCCCCACCGCGCCTCTCTCCCCCGCCGTCCCTCTCTCTCCCCACCGCCTCCCCCTCCCCCACCGCCCCCCTCTCCCCCACCGCCCCTCTCCCCCACCGCATCTCTCTCCCCCACCGCCCCTCTCCCCACTGTCCCTCTCTCTCCCCACCGCGCCTCTCTCCCCCACTGTCCCTCTCTCTCCCCACCGCGCCTCTCTCCCCCGCCGCCCCTCTCTTTCCCCACCGCCCCCCTCTCCCCCACTGCCCCTCTCCCCCCTGCTTCCCCTCTCTCCCCCACTGCCCCTCCCTCCCCCACTTCCCCCCTCTCCCCCACCGCCCCTCTCCCCCACCGCATCTCTCTCCCCACCGCGCCTCTCTCCCCCGCCGCCCCTCTCTTTCCCCACCGCCCCCCTCTCCCCCACTGCCCCTCTCCCCCCTGCTTCCCCTCTCTCCCCCACTGCCCCTCCCTCCCCCACTTCCCCCCTCTCCCCCGCCGCCCCCCTCCCCTGCTGCCTCTCTCTCCCCCGCCCCCCTCCCCTGCCGCCCCTCTCCCCCCACTTCCCCTCTCTCCCCATCCTGCCCCCGCCCCTCTCTCCCCCACTGCCCCCCGCCCCTCTCTCCCCTGCCGCCCCCCTCTCCCCCACTGCCCCTCTCTCCCCCATTTCCCCCCTCTCCCCCACTGCCCCCCTCTTCCCCACTTCCCCCCTCTCCCCCTCGCCCCTCTCTCCCCCACTGCCCCTCTCCCCCCCACTTTCCCTCTCTTCCCCACCCCGCTCCCGCCCCTCTCTCCCCCACTGCCCCCCGCCCCTCTCTCCCCTGCCGCCCCCCTCTCCCCCACCGCCCCTCTCTCCCCCATTTCCCCCCTCTCCCCCACTGCCCCCCTCTTCCCCACTTCCCCCCTCTCCCCCTCGCCCCTCTCTCCCCCACTGCCCCTCTCCCCCCCACTTTCCCTCTCTTCCCCACCCCGCTCCCGCCCCTCTCTCCCCCACTGCCCACTGCCCCTCTCTCCCCTGCCACCCCCCCTCTCCCCCACCGCCCCTCTCTCCCCCACTTCCCCCCTCTCCCCCCCGCCCCTCTCTCCCCCACTGCCCACCGCCCCTCTCTCCCCTGCCGCCCCCCTCTCCCCCACCGCCCCTCTCTCCCCCACTTCCCCCCTCTCCCCCCCCGCCCCTCTCTTCCCCCACTTCCCCCCTCTCCCCCCCCCCGCCCCTCTCTCCCCCACTGCCCGCTGCTTCTCTCTCCACGGTCAGAGGCACAGTGGCTGGCTCGGACAACTTGGTCAAGTGTGGGGTCCCACTTCTGCTTCCGGTTTCAGGCGGGAGGCGTCGGGGGTGGAGTCCAGAGGACGCAGGCGCAGAAGGAAGAGAAAAGTGTTCGTACAAGTAGTCCGTCTGGAGCTTCGGGCCGAGGCAGCTAAAGGCGCAGGACATAGCTTGAGCCTGTGTCCACCTGTCCTAGTGTTGCAGCATGTTTTGTTGCTAAGTAGCCTTTATTTGTGGTTTCTCATGATTGGATGGGTTAACTTACAACGGGTGGTAAGTTGATGCCAGAGGAAGCCAAAAATACGATATGATCACCACATAGTCAGCATTGCAAATCTGACCAGAGTGGCTTCACACTTGACAGTTTGAAAATAGATCCCAACAACTCTTCTAAACCTGAAACCCTCCCGATACCTGGCTGAACTTGAGTCGTTGGTTGTTTGCCAAATTATTTGACAAAAACAATGCTGCACCTTTGATTTTCCCCTTCTTCCCTTGAGTTGCTGCGAGGTAGTTGGTGCCAAATGTAACATTCCACTAATATGAAACACTGCTGTTACTTCATTGCAGGGCTACAAGATTTGGGGTTTACAAACACTATTAAAGCCTATTTCAGCCCGCTCTTGACTGGTTAAGCACACAACTATTCTTGAGTTATCAAGGCAGTTATTCTGAGTCAGCGGTCCTGGTAATGGATTCTCTTTATACACTTCTGCAGAGTAATACAAACAGAAGTAAAAATAATCTTTCAGAATGCTTTCTGTGTGCCAATTTGGGCAGGGCAAGAAAGATAAATATATAATGAAAGAATGAAAGATTGCATTTCTATAAGGCCTCAGGACATCGCAAAGTGCTTTACAGCCAATGAAGCACGATTTAAATAGCTAGGGGGTAAAATACCCCTTTTTATCGACGGCCGGGACGCAAAATGGTTTTCACCCGGGCACGGCACAAAAAACGGCCACCGCGGAATTGGGCGGGATCTTGCGGAGGTGCTACAACTCGCTCCTGGCAGGAGCGCCCCGCTCAGCTGCACACGGCGATGATGATATCATTGCTGTGCACATCGCCCCCTTATCGCCCTGGAAGTTAAATTGCCCCGTGCAAGCTACCATAGCGTCTGGCGATGACAGCTTCAACTGTCAAATTGCAGTTGGGAACCTGATGGAGCAGCGCTACTGAAAGGTGCCACCTTGACAAATCTTTTCTGTCGGCCATTAATTGTTTTCTGCTTTCCAACAGATAGGCAGAGTGGCAGGTGGACAAATAGCAGCAATTTTTACCTCAAGGTGTCTTCTGCCTCCTAACTATTCCCCAGTATAACTCACGGCAGATTTGAACCTACAGCATTTCTGGCACTTCACGGGGGCTGTGCTGGCAATCAATCCCCTGCTCCAACGTCACTGTCAGAGGAGGCTTAGGCGAACACAAAGGCAGTGACAATTACAGAGAGAAAGACACAGAAAGAGGGAGAGAGAAATGCAAAGGAAAAGAGAGGGAGAGGCCAATGGAGAGGCCCAGGGACAGGCTCAGGGAGATATTGTGTTCTGAACACAGATGAGGCTGCACACAGGGAAGTTAAAGTAATAGTGACCTCAGTCTTTATTAAGACACTCGAGAGGGGTCAGCTTATATACAGTGCTCCCAAGGGATGCTGGGATCCCTTGGAACTTCAGGGGATGCACTCCCTGGTGGCAGAACGAGAGTGCATGCTTTACAGATACACAACATCACTCCACCCCGCAAAGTCAAAGTGAAAACTATTTACAAGGTGAGGCGGTTGGGAGCCTTTCTTTCCCTGGTGGACCGCCTCGGTACAAATGTCTGTTCTGGTGTGTTGGCTGTGTCCTCGCTGGGCTGGCGTGTTGTTGACCCTGCAGGGCTGCTGGGTGAGCCTGGCCTTGCTGGGCTGTTGGGCGTGATGGGTTTGATTTCCTGGTCTGGCGTGGTGTTGTTGATCCTTTGGGTGTGTGTTGTGGGCTCGAAAAAGGTGGTGTCTGCTGTGGGTTGTTCAGGGCAGTCTGTGAACCGCAGCCTCGTTTGGTCCAGGTGCTTTCTGCAAATTTGTCCATTGTCTAGTTTGACTACAAACACCCTATTCCCTTCTTTAGCTATCACCGTGCCCGCAATCCACTTGGGACCATGTCCATAGTTTAGCACATACACAGGGTCATTCAGATCAATTTCCCGTGACACAGTGGCGCGACCATCGTTTACATTTTGTTGCTGCCGCCTGCTCTCTACCTGATCATGCAGGTTGGGGTGAACCAGCGAGAGTGGTTTTAAGTATCCTTTTCATGAGTAGCTCAGCCGGGGGCACCCCTGTGAGCGAGTGGGGTCTCGTGCGGTAGCTGAGCAGTACTCGGGACAGGCGGGTTTGGAGTGAGGCTTTTATGACTTGTTTAAGGCTCTGTTTGATTGTTTGTACTGCCCGCACTGCCTGCCCATTGGAGGCTGGTTTAAACGGGGCAGAGGTGACATGATTGATCCCATTATAGTTCATGAATTCTTTAAATTCGACACTGGTGAAACATGGCCCGTTGTCACTGACCAGTATGTCAGGCAGGCCGTGGGTGGTAAACATAGCCCTCAGGCTTTCAATGGTGATGGTGGCGGTGCTTCCCGACATTATTTCACATTCAATCCATTTTGAAAAAGCATCCACCACCACCAGGAACTTTTACCGAGAAATGGGCCCGACATGGATCCTCGGCCATGGTCTGGAGGGCCAGGACCACAAACTTAGTGGTGCCTCTCTGGGCACGTTGCTCAACTGAGCACACACGCTACATTGCCGTACACAGGACTCTAAGTCCGAGTCGATACCCGGCCACCACACATGGGATCTGGCTATCGCTTTAATCATTACTATACCCGGGTGTGTACTGTGGAGATCTGAGATGAACGTCTCCCTGCCCTTTTTTGGTAGCACTACGCAGTTACCCCACAACAGGCAGTCTGCCTGAATGGACAGCTCGTCCTTTCACCGCTGGAATGGCTTGATTAGCTCTTGCATTTCAACGGGGATGCTGGCCCAGCTCCCATACAGTACACAGTTTTTTACTCGGGACAGTAGAGGATCTTGGCTGATCCAAGTCCTAATCTGGCGGGCCGTGACAGGTGATTTATCATTTTCAAACGCTTCCATGACCATCAACAAGTCTGCGGGCTGCACCACCATCAACAAGTTTGCAGGCTGCGCCATTTCCACCCCCGTGGTGGGCAATGGTAGCCAACTGAGAGCATCCGCACAGTTCTCAGTGCCTGGCCTGTGGCGGATGTTATAGTTATAGGCTGTTAGTGCGAGTGCCCATCTTTGTATGCGGGCTGAGGCATTAGTATTTATCCCCTTATTTTCAGCGAACAGGGATATGAGGGGCTTGTGATCGGTTTGCAGCTCAAATTTGAGGCCAAATAGGTACTGATGTATTTTCTTTACCCCGAACACACACGCTAATGCCTCTTTCTCAATCATGCTGTAGGCCCTCTCGGCCTTCGACAAGCTCCTGGAGGCATCGGCGACAGGTTGCAACTTCCTCGCAACGTTAGCTTGTTGTAATACACACCCGACTCCGTACGACAACGCGTCACATGCTAGCACAAGTCTTTTACACGGGTTATACAATACAAGCAGCTTGTTGGAGCATAAAATGTTTCTGGCTTTCTCAAAAGCAATTACTTGGTTTTTTTCCCCATACCCAGTTCTCACCTTTACGCAATAACACATGTAAGGGCTCTAAGAGGGTGCTTAACCCCGATAGGAAGTTACTAACATAGTTGAGGAGTCCCAGGAACGACCGCAGCTCCGTGACGTTCTGTGGCCTGGGCGCGTTCCTGATAGCCTCTGTCTTGGCGTCTCTGGGCCGAATGCCGTCCGCCGCGATCTTTCTTCCCAAAAAATCCACTTCTGTTGCCACGAAGACGCATTTCGACCTCTTCAACCGCAGCCCTACGCGATCCAGTTGCTGGAGGACCTCCTCCAGGTTTTGTAGGCGCTCGGTGGTGTCCCGACCCGTGACCAACATGTCGTCCTAAAAGATCACCATGTGTGGTGTAGGCTCTCCATGTGTGTAGGCTCTCCATGTTTCTCTGGAAGATCACTGCAGCCCACCGAATTCCAAACGGGCATCTGTTGTAGATGAACAGTCCCTTGTGCGTGTTGATGCAGGTGAGGCCCTTCGAAGACTCCTCCAGCTCATGCATCATGTAGGCCGAAGTCAGGTCGAGCTTGGTGAACATCTTGCCTCCTGCCAGCGTCGCAAATAGGTCGTCTGCCTTAGGTAGCGGGTATTGGTCCTGCAGCAAGAAACAATTAATAGTTACTTTATAATCGCCGCAAATCCTGACCGTGCCATCACTTTTGAATACTGGAACAATCGGGCTGGCCCACTCGCTGAATTCCACTGGGGAGATGATGCCCCCGCGTTGCAGCCTGTCCAGCTCGATTTCCACTCTCTCTCTCATCATGTGAGGTACCGCTCGCGCCATGTGGTGAATGGGTCATGCCTCTGGGCCCAAGTAGATCCGTACCTTCGCCACAGAAAAGTTTCCAATGCTTGGCTCAAAGATGGAAGGAAATTTGTTAAGAACCTGGATACATGAGGCCTCATCGACATGTGATAGTGCTCGGATGTCATCCCAGTTCCAAGGAGTTTGGGGCCATCACCTGGGACAATCCAGAGTGGCAGTTCGTGCACCGTGCCCTCGGAGGTGACCTTGACCATGGCGCTGCCCAGGACAGTGATAAGCTCTTTGGTGTACGTGCTCAGTTTCATGTGGATGGGGCTCAGGGCTGGTCTGAATGCCTTGTTTCACCACAGTCTCTCAAACATCTTTTTACTCATGATGGATTGGCTAGCGCCAGTGTCCAGTTCCATGGCTATGGGTAAGCCATTCAATTTTATGTTTAGCATTATAGGTGGACATTTCATCGAAAATGTGTGCACGCCGTGTACTTCAGCATCTGCCTCTTCTCTCTGAGGCTTGAAATTGCTTTGATCCACCATGGACCGATCTTCCTCTGCCACGTGGTGGTTAGCAGGTTTTTCAGAGCTTGCAGCTCATTTGCAAGCTCATTGGAGGTGTCCCATTGTTCCACAGCTCTTGCAAACATACCCTTTGAAGCGGCATGAATAGGCTGAATGGAAGCCTCCACAATGCCAACAAGGTGTGAATTGCCTTGCATTCATCCTTGGTTAGGGTTTCTGAGTCATCTGGATCACCTGAGGCCTGCTGGCAGTTGCAGACTCGTGGTTTCTGCCCTGTACATTTCTGCTCGCAATCACAGTTCCAGTTAATTTATGAACATTGCTGGTACTTGTGTGCTGAGAGATTTGTTTGGTGATATCACTGTTGGACATAAATGCCTGTGCTATCGCAATGGCCTTACTGAGGGTCGGTGTCTCTACAGTCAAAAGTTTTCATAGGATGCTCTCGTGGCCAATGCCCAGTACAAAAAAGTCTCTGAGCATCTGCTCCAGGTAGCCATCAAACTCACATTGTCCTGAAAATCGCCTTAGCTCGGCGACGTAGCTCGCCACTTCCTGACCTTCAGATCGCTGGCACGTGTAGAACCGATATCTCGCCATCAGCACACTCTCCCTCGGGTTAAGATGCTCCTGAACGAGTATACACAGCTCCTCATACGACTTATCTGTGGGTTTAACTGGAACCAGTAGATTCTTCATGAGGCTGTAGGTCAGTGCCCCGCAGACCGTGAGGAGGACCGCTCTCTTTTTTGCAGCGCTTCCTTCTCCGTCCAGCTCGTTGGCTACAAAGTACTGGTCTAGCCGTTCGACATAGGCTTCCCAGTCCTCACCCTCCGAGAACTTCTCCAGGATGCCCACAGTTTGCTGCATCTTTGCGTTGGATTCATATTCTCATCGCCAGTTATTGTGTTCCTAACACAGATGAGGCTGCACACAGGGAGGTTAAAGTAACAGTGACCTCAGTCTTTAATAAGACACTGCAGAGTGAGGAACAGGCCTTAGGGGCCGGCTTATATACAGTGCTCCCAAGGGATGCTGGGATCCCTTGGGACTTCAAGGGATGAGCTCCCTGGTGGCAGAACATGGGAGTGCATGCTTTACAGATACACAACAGGAGAGGTCCAGGGAGGGGCTCAGGGAGAGGTCCAGGGAGAAGCCCAGGGAGAGGCCCTGGGAGCAAGGCACAGACAAAGGAACAGACGAAGACAGGCAGCAGGACAAGGAGAACCACAGCAAAATGTGGCCAGAGGAAGAAGGTGGCACAGGTCTGGCAACAGGAGACCTTATCCACCCAGGGCATCCTGGCAACAGTTCTCCTGCATCAATTTCATTGTGCGAAGGCTACATTTCAGCTAGCACATGGTCACAGAGCTTTGCCACCTCCTACAACCAGACCTCGAGCCTCAAACCAGGGTGAGGAAGGCTCTCTCAGTGGCAGTTAAGGTTGCCATCGTGCTCAATTTCTACACAAATGGATCTTTCCAGGGAGCAACAGAGACACCTCCAACATCTCCCAGTTTGCCGCCCATTGCTCAATCCGCGAGGTCACAGATGCTCTGTACAGAAGGAGGAGGGACTACATCCCCATAAGCAAAGAGAAACAGCACGAGCATGCATGTGACTTTGCCAGTATAGCAGGCTTCCCATGGTGCAGGGTGCCATTGACTGCACCCATGTCTCTTTGAGGATACCGCATCACAATCTTCCGTGACTGCAAAGGCTTCCTCTCACTAAATGTGCAGTTGGTCTGCGACGCCACACGCAGAATCCTCACCGTCAATGCCCGCTATCCTGGCAGCAGCCACGGTACCTGCACCAGACCGGTGTGCCAGCTCTGTTCCAGCCTCCAAATGAAGCTCACAGCTGGCTGCTTGGAGATAAGGGCTATCCGCTATCCACCTGGTTCATGACTCCCCTCTGCAATCCCACCACTCCTGTCCAGCACTCATATAATGAGAGCCATGCCGCCACCAGGAACATCATTGAGCAGACCATCGGAGTGCTGAAGCAACGGTTCTGCTGCCTTGACCGCTCTGGAAGAGTCCTGCAGTACTTGCCTGAGTGGGTGTCCCTATTCGTCATTGTCTGCTGCATACTGCACAACTTGGCCATCATGAGGGCACAGCCATTGCCAGCAGGCATAGCCGCACCACCTCAGGAGGAGGAGAATGAGGACCAGGAGGAGGACCAGGAGAGGACCAGGAGGAGGAGCAGGAGCAGGAGGAGGACCAGGAGGACCAGGAGGAGGCGCAGGAGGAGGAGGAGGACCAGGAGGACCAGGAGGAGCAACACCTGAGTCAGAGGAGGCAGCGACTCCATCGCGATCCTGCAAGGGAGGTCCGCGACTGTCTTATCAGAGCTTGTTTCCACTGATTTCCATCCCACTTCCCAGTTCCTTTGGATGTCCCCATCACCTCATCGATTTGCCCTTCCATACCAAAGCCCCAAAACTGAAATGAGAAACAC